>NW_007378486.1:45259-102795 GCF_000475195.1 Diaphorina citri
CCTTCGTCTTTTTTTTCCTCTTCACCTTCCAACAGGGTCGGCTTTCTTCGCAATCCTCAATTCCTCATTAGATAGATCAACACTAGACTAAGCTGATATTTGATTCTGACATAAAGAATATTTTGACCACGTCAGGAAGCCCTTTTAAAATAGGTTTGTTTACAAATGTGGGTGGCAATGGTAGTTATGTTGCCATATTGTTATTACCTACTTGTCATAAGTCATTATTATTTCGTCTATCACATCAATATTGGAACAATATGGCCTAGCTTAGAGACACTAGAGAAGTACATGAGTCACATATGTAAACAATTCTGCTGCGTCCAAATAAAATGTACGCATTGAATATTTACTGGGTACGAAAAGAGAGCTAGGACTATTGGACCATTCCAAGACGCAATATTGGCACACCTTAATCTACGCATACAGAAAAATAGCACTATGCGTCTATGCAAGTTAGTACTTTATTACCTGTATGTAAATGAAGTTACTGTATCGAATTATGGATAGGTACATTAAATGGGAGATTGCATCGGGAGTGTATATCTAGAAGTAATCGATGAAATAGATCCCCGGAGCTCAAAAATCAAAAGTTAAATAACATAATTGAAGACAACACTGAAGATTTACTGAAGTACTGTCTTGAGGCAAACATCGCGAAATGTCAGTGTCGAAATGAATAAATATTTCTTACCTACCTGCAGTATCTGCCTACCTTATGCAGTATTTGATCACATACAGTTCACTATTACAAGTATTACATAGTATTTTGTACGGAGCTACAATAGGATTTGGTTCGACCAAACATACTGTTAGATACGCACAACATTTAGAAATCTCAATATTAGACAAAAGTACTATCCACAATTGCACATAAATGACGCCATAAAGATATGTAGCTACCGAATACATTACTCATTTCTGTAAGGATCCAATGGTGCTTCAAATAGAACCCCGTACATGGGTAATAAAACTTGTGAGATATGTGCCGATATTTTGAGTCATTGATATTTTATTGCTGACGATGACAGTTTACGCCTGTTAATGTTTATATTATGTCCTCTAGGTGTTGTTTTTATTTCGGTGTTTGTCTACTCTTGACGTTTGATCAAGAAGAAAGAGGAGGCGAATACAGCAATAATAAGAAAGAGAACAAGGAGGAAGAGGAAGAGGAGAAAACAAAACAAAAAGGAAGCAGGAGGGAAGCAAACGGATGCATCAGAGAACCTCGAAAAAGGGTTACCAGACATAGAAAGGGTTACAAAAAGGGTTCTTCCTATATGAAGAAGATAAATCACGCTCTGATAGTACAGCAAAGTGGGTAAAGTGCTGCTTTTAAGCTGATAAGATTATAAAAACATTACTTACTAGACAATGCTACACGCCTCTTTTATGAAGGCGTAGAAGAGTAAGCAGTACTTGGATAAATAATTATAATGGATTGCACTCGCCTAGGAATAATTATGTAGAAAGGAGAAACAAACTTTATCTGCAGTTAAGGAGTTTTGCTGCAGCAATTGAAAGGCACAATAACTATGTAGCTATGTACTTTGTAGGTATTCATCAATGTATGAAGTACTTAAATGTATTTATCAAGGATTTCAAGCAAAAGTGGCCTAACTCTGTTGAGATCTTGGGTAGAATGGCATTTCTTATGCGAAATGTTGTTAAAAAATATCAGTTTCAAACAGATTTCAGTTGATAACTCAATTATTCACAAAGATTGAAGAGTTTTTGTAAAAGCCTCAAAATACTTTGGGTGTTGTGAAATTGAAATTGGAAAATCCAAGGATGTTTTACTCGAGAATCGATTGCTTAGGCCCTCCTTGATTTACCTCTTCAATTACTTTCCGTGCGTCAAGAGGTGTTGTCGAAGTTCCAATTCATGAAAAACTGGAAAATCTGGTTATCTCGTGAGAAATTTTCCACTCACATGCACAACTTGCACGTACAGTTATTTATGGATTGGAGGAAATTTACACAGTAAAATTAACTTCACCTATGCCTATTAAAATTAAAAGAAGATGAGTAAGTACGTATATTAAAACCTAATTATAATTTCCTTACCCGTCAATGAAACAACTGCTGCCTACAGTAGACCCGTTGTCTGTGTCGTATAGCGTACCCATCAACTCATCATCCCGAAGATGGGCCAAAAGGGCCTCAATACTTCATACAGAATTACGGAGTAGGTAGGAAGGTAGTCAAGGTACATAGGTACAACGGTATCTGCAAACCTTCCGTCCATATATCCCTCTTAGCCTCTTACCTAACTCTCTGCATTAATAAAAATCTAAACAGGAAGAAGAAAAGAAAAAAATTCAAAGTAATTTTCATTTCATATTTCCTCTTTCCTTTTTTCTCGGCATAAAAAGAGAATAAAAGAAAATTCTTTTTTTCTCATTATGCAAAAGGCGTGAATGCGAAAATCTCTCCTCTCCTTATCAAACATCATACTTGGCTTTTCCTTTCTCCACTTTCTTTATTTTTTCTCTCTCCTCCTCTTTTTCTTCTTCTTTTTCTTCTTCTTCGTCTTCTCCCTACTTCTCCTCCTCCTCCTCCTCCTTCCTCTCCTCCTTCTTTTCAAGCATTGTTCCAAAGGCTCCCAGAACTGAAGTGTCCTCAGAGATAATGAAAAAAACCTTCGCCGCACAGAAACACCCAAGTAGCAGACCCATATAGCCACACAAAACAAACAAGCCATGACAACCTTATGTTGACAACATATAACATTGAGAACCAAAGAGTATATTACTCCAGAGCAAAAAAGAGAGGGGTGAGGGTAAGGAGATGGCTAGAAAGGAAGAAGTAGGGAGAAGGGAGGTAAAAGAAAGGAAAACTAAATGGGAGACAAAGGGAGGGAGGGGACGGAATATTATACAAAGGGAGGGGGTAGCAGACAAAAGGAGGGGAGGGAAGGAAAAGGGGTAGTAAAGAGAGGAAAGGAAGGAGGGAATAGAATAGTAGACAGAAGGAGGGGTGAAATAATAGGCAACTGGAGGAAGGGGAGGGGGTAGTGGGAGAAGGGAAGGAGGAGAGGAAAGAGTAGACAAAGGGAGGGAAGGAATGGGGGTAGTAGGAAAACGAAACAGTGTGGCAAGGGAAGGGAGAACATAGTTAGGCAGAGAGAACGAGGAGGTAGTAGGTAAAGGGGAGGGAATGAAAGTCAAAGGAGAATAGGCGAGAGAATAGGAAGAGGGAAAGAGGAGGAGGTTACAGGCAGTAGGGAAAAAGTGGCGAACAGATAATGTTATGGCGTCAAGAAGCTTTACTTACAACTTACAAAACACAAAAAAAGAAAGAGGGACAGAGAAGTAAAGGAGACACACAAGGAGAGGAAAGAGAGTCACCGAGCGATAGAAAGAGATAGTGACAGACGCAGAAAATGAGGAAAATTGTGTCAGTTAGTTACATAACTTAACATTAAGTACATACAAAGTAGGAATACTTCCATAGGTCGAGTAATGCGTTCACTTCGTGCTCCCCGTACATTATGAAACACTGGAAATTATTGTGACATTCATAATTTCATGTCGCAAATGTGCAAGAATAGAGAAAAAGGTAGGTCCAATCCATGTTCTGGAACACCCAACAAGGTTTACATGGAAAAGTTTCCATAGGAACTTTGTCCTCTTTCGAGTGGTCAACCGTTCAAAGTGCTTTTACAGGGGGAATACTTCCATAGGTCGAGTAATGCGTTCACTTCGATTAAATTGCAATTAGAGAGGCGAAGCACTTAGCCTGCTCCCCGTACATTATGAAACACGAAAGAGGAGGAGGAGGTTACAGGCAGTAGGGCAAAAGTGGCGAACAGATAATGTTATGGCGTCAAGAAGCTTTACTTACAACTTACAAAACACAAAAAAAAGAAAGAGGGACAGAAAAAATAAAGGAGACACACAAGGAGAGGAAAGAGAGTCACCGAGCGATAGAAAGAGATAGTGACAGGATCAGAAAAAGAGGAAAATTGTGTCAGTTAGTTACATAACTTAACATTAAGTACATACAAAGTACATAATGTGTATATATGTAGGTAAGCTGACATTTCCACTTCATTGGGCTTCCCACAGATAGGGTAGAGTAGGGTAAAAACCACCAAGGGGTAAGTGGAAAATACTAGGTACCACGGTACTTCATGAACTAACCCCCTGCAGAAATTTACCCTCGTTATTATAAATTATATTTTAGTTACTTTTGTATAACTGGAAAGTAAATATAGCTAGATAGAACGGAAAAAATAACATTTGCCGCAAGAAACATTGCTGGGAAAATGAAAAATCTATAGCTATAAACGCCATTTAAATAGATAAATAGGTAGATACATAATAAATATCTATAATAGTGCAACCTCTGACTACATAAATACTGGGAAAGCGAAACATCTATTCTAGCTGTAGCCTCGAGATAAATAAACTGATAAATTAAACAGCTACATAAATTCAGGTTAAAAAAACAGACTGACAAAATGAAACACATAGCTACATAACTTAAGGAAATGAAACAGAACGACTCAGGGAAATTAAGAACGACAAAATTCCCGCGTGAAAGCTAGAAAAAGGAAATGAAGAAAACCCCAATGTCACAAGCAATTTCCTTCGACATGAAAAAAGGAAAAAGAATGATGAGTGATTACAGTCTACAGTCTAGCAATAAAGATTGAGTAATAACAGTAATAAATTTTTACCTATCTATAATAATGGAGGGGGGGGGATAGCACTTACTTAGATACCTAAGTACTTACTTAGATTTGCTTTGATTACCTATATCGTTCTTCTTTGAGAGTTTGAATTGAATTGTATTGAATTATAAAATAAATTAAGACAGCAAGTAAAATACTCGTATCTTTGAAGCTCACAAAAGAAGTGAAATCGCCAGCCTAGTTAGCTTACTTGGTAGTGCGTCCATCACTAGTTGGAAGTGCGTCTGCCTTGTAAGTGGCCGCGGGTTCGATTCCCGCCCGGGGCGGATTTTATCCTGAAGGGATAATGTTCGTTCTCGGTACGGCTGGCTTTCTCCTATCCTGTCTTCCTTCTCTCTTCGATTTCGGGACGATAAGACCATAGCAGTTACAGTTCCCTCTGTCAAACCTCTTAAAAAAAGTAAAAGAAAATAACTAATATTGGGTTGGGTGGCAGAGCTCTTTCAGTAGAACCCTGCCACTTAAAGCATTGTAAAAGCTAACAGCGCAATAGCATAGGTCAGTAATTGGCAGACAACACCTTATGAAAGATACAATGCAGTACCTCTGCGTACTTCCCCAGTATTCACCTGTCAAATGATAATCAATCTCTGTAAAGTGGCTACATCCTACTTGTAAGCTAGGTAGGTACTTCGTATTTCTAGGAACAGAACTGACCTAAGTCAATCTAGAAAGGGCTGATGGTAATCGGGTAAATACGCAAATACCTCTGCGTACTTCCCCAATATTCACCTGTCAAATGATAATCAATCTCTGTAAAGTGGCTACATCCTACTTATAAGCTAGGTAGGTAGGTACTTCGTATTTCTAGGAACAGAACTGACC
Source organism: Diaphorina citri (assembly GCF_000475195.1). Taxonomy (NCBI): domain Eukaryota; kingdom Metazoa; phylum Arthropoda; class Insecta; order Hemiptera; family Psyllidae; genus Diaphorina; species Diaphorina citri. Next base: position 50,784 of record NW_007378486.1, read on the forward strand.
CAAGTCAATCTAGAAAGGGCTGATGGTAATCGGGTAACTACGCAAATATCTTTAGGAATGTATGTAGGTATAGGTGTCTTTATCTAAACTTCAATTAGGGACATAAAGGACTCACAGAGTCTATTAGGAGCATTCAAGAGCTTCCTGGCAAAAGATCCATTTGAAGCTAAAAAAATAATAATAATAATCAAGTAGTATCTACCTACCTAGAAGTACTAAATAGGCATGTTCCCAAAACATTTTATACATATTATATCTTAAACTAAGTCCCAAATTTAATCTTGGGTAAGAAGTGTAAGAACTCACAAATATTATTTTATTCTTAATATAGGTACATAATTAAGTATACGAGTAAGTATCTTTTTACCGAAATTACCGAAACTAAAAGTTGGGTAGGTAGGTACCCATCATAAATTTCATTATGTTAATAAGGTCTCAACTTTGATCCTGGCCATCTCGGGTGATCATATTTTATTATTAGTCATGTCGGCATACTCATCAGGGTTCCTACGTGTCTCAGCCCACTCTTTATTCGATCAATGGTGTATGCCCTTTTAAATTCATGGTATGCCAATTGAATGCAATCATTAGAATGACCACATCATCTATTAAGATACTCCTACCTGTGACACGACACGGGGTTACTTACTTAGACAGGGTGGAAGCAAATTATATAAGGATGTCACTATAATTCCCACCCTGCATATTCTGCATACAGAGTGGTAGGACATCTTCAAAATAATGTATTCATCAGAAGCTATAAAAAGATACAGGTCTTTTTTTTACATAGCAGAAAACAGTTTTGTTTTACACTTCTAATGCTGCTAATGACAGACACAGAGAAAATAGATTTGCAACATCACAAAATAGATTTGCAACATGACAAAATAGATTTGCAACATGACAAAAAAGATTTGCAACATGACAAAATAGATTTGCAACGTCACAAAATAGATTTGCAACGTCACAAAATAGATTTACAACACAAAATTGATTTGCGAACAAAGGAATCTGAATCTTTCCTGAACTCCACAAAGGATCATCCTGATATAGTATCTACTGAACAACGGTACCATCAGGATACTTGGACCAATTTTTTGTAAACCTGTTGGATTTGAGAAGTCCCTCTGATCCAGGTTCGCCTGTACACTTTTAGGCACTTCCTTATTCTTCTTCCTAACCTTTTCCTCTGTGAATAGGGTCGACGATCAATTTTTTGTAAACCTGTTGGATTTGAGGAGTCCCTCTGATCCAGGTTCGCCTGTACACTTTTAGGCACTTCCTTATTCTTCTTCCTAACCTTTTCCTCTGTGAATAGGGTCGACGAGCGGCGTTTCTTGTCAGTCTCTTCCAGGCAGCCCTCTTGTGTACCTGCCTCATGTCCTGACGACTTTTTCTCACCCAGGTCTTAATTCACACAATCGTTCCACCTTTTCTTCGGTCTCCCTCGCCCTTTTCTCCCCCTCACTTCCATTCTCTCAACTCTTTTCCCTGTGTAGCTCTATTGGACACTCCCAAATGATTCCATTCCTGACCTCTACATATAGAGGTACATTAAATATGTTCATATGTATGTATAAGTAATGTTTAGTATCTATGTGTATGTATAAGGTATCTGTAACATTGGAACAGAACAAATACTCTGCAATCTGTGACATGACCTGGGTACAGAATTAGCCGTATTGTCAGTCTCTTCCAGGCAGCCCTCTTGTGTACCTGCCTCATGTCCTGACGAATTTTTCTCACCCAGGTCTTAATTCACACAATCGTTCCACCTTTTCTTCGGTCTCCCTCGCCCTTTTCTCCCCCTCACTTCCATTCTCTCAACTCTTTTCCCTATGTAGCTCTATTGGACACTCCCAAATGATTCCATTCCTGACCTCTAAAAGTCTACATATAGAGGTACATTTTTATTTATTAATATTTATTATAGTGATAGAGGTACATTAAATATGTTCATATGTATAGTATAAGTAATGTTTAGTGTCTATGTGTATGTATAAGGTATCTGTAACATTGGAACAGAACAAATACTCTGCAATCTGTGACATGACCTGGGTACAGAATTAGCCGTGACTCACATTCTATCTGCCATCCGCAGGCATATCATAATAATAAAAACTTCAATTGATATCGTTGACTTTCATTAGCAAACTACACTTGAGTGAGAAAAAAAATCTCGAGTTAGATTTTTTAAGAGGTTTGATAGAGGGAACTGTACTTAACTACTAAGCTCTTAACGTGCAGAAATAGAAGAGAGAAGGAAGACAAGATAGAAGACAGCCAGCCGTTCCGAGAACGAACATTATCCGTTCAGGATGAAATCCACCCCGGGCGGGAATCGAACCCGCGGCCACTTACAAGGCAAACGCACTTCCAACCAAGCTCGCGAGTTTGAAAAGTCCCATACTTTTACTTTGCCAGCCGTCTTTGGTTTTCTGGTTGCCTCTATTGTCAATGAAATACCTCGGCTGGGATTGAACCCACGCCCTCCTGTTTACCAGGCGAGCGCCTTGACCACTACACCACCGAGGTAGGTAAATCACATAAGTTGAGTGTTGACAGTGAAAAAATAATTATTGTAAAAACTTGCATTTTGGCAACTTGAAAACGAAGCTGAGAAATAGGCTGAACATGTCAATGAAAAATAGAAAGTAATATTGTTCATGCTGAAAAAGTTCCACAGTCAATTAGTCCCAATTTTTTGCCCTCAACTGTAGAACACATGTACAGAGGCCTTAGTAATGTTTTTCTTGCGATGCTCTATTGAGCAACGCATAAAATAAATGAACCTTTAAGTATGTGAAGAGCGCATTTCTGAATTACTGCACTACTGCAGTCTCTCGTCTATTAGTGCAGTTGGCCATTGAAGTCATAACTAGGGAGACTGCAGTTCAAATCCCAGCAGAAACACACAAAACACAAAGTCAAACGAATGTCATATTTGTATGATTAGAGTTCAAACAAAGATACATATTTTCCTACTTCATTTGTTATCAAACTGTAGATTATTTAACATATATTTTAAAATTGTTATTAAAAATAAATAAAAATAATAATAATAAAGTATCATTAAGTACAAATTGCAAAATATTTCGTAAGGCATTCAAAGTGGGGGTACTTGAGGAAATAGAAATTGCTACTTACTTACTTAGCCTGAAAAAAAACGGTCCCTTCATTTCTGAACTATCCAAGTTTGCCCGTAATACGAACTGATTATGATGCAAGAATTTTCTCCTGAATTTCATTAGATTAAAAGCATAAATATTTGATGATGAAATTTCATTATAATACAGCAAGCCAGGGATGATACTGCAGTCAAATCTGGATTATTGAGAACTGAATAGGTACTTGAGGAAATAGAAATTGCTACTTACTTACTTAGCCTGAAAAAAAAAACGGACCCTTCATTTCTGAACTATCCAAGTTTGCCCGTAATACGAACTGATTATGATGTAAGAATTTTCGGACCCTTCATTTCTGAACTATCCAAGTTTGCCCGTAATACGAACTGATTATGATGTAAGAATTTTCTCCTGAATTTCATTAGATTAAAAGGAATAAACGTGTCAGAACTGCGGAGAGAGAGGGAAGGGGAGAGGAATGAAGGAGGAAGCAGGAAGGGAGGAAGAGAGAGAGGGAGGGGGAGAGAAGAAAGAGACATGGTGTAGGAGGTGACTGTATGTTTGGGGTTGATAAGAGAAAGGGAGGGGGGAGAGAATTTGACCCTTCTCAATTTCAGAATTTTCAAACCCTTCGTAGAATATTTTATTGCATTGGTTCAGATTTTATTGTTTTTCTTCATTTATTCCTTTTTTTCGTAATGAAGTTTGCGTATTTTCGTATTTAATACCCACTTTAGTATCCATTGTGTTGATGAACTGAGCATTTGAGATTAGTAATAGTGCGTAACCAGGAGGGAGAGTTTATGACCCAAGCTCATAGCATGGCTCGTATGGCCCCTCGATAGGATGTCTGTGCATGTCCCTCCGTTGAGGGGAGACATTATTTGAGATACAGATACATAATAAAAGTGCTGATTCATACAGCTCTAAGAGGACAAAAGAGTCCCTTTACTCCAGCAATAAGTTGGCTACCTCTTACTATATTACTTATTGTGGTCAAATTCTCAAACAATGTTAGGAGTACAATTCCTTGCCTAGATGCCTAGGCCGGGATTGAACCCAAGCCCTCCTGATTACCAGGCGAGCGACCCTGTAGCTAGCTTTGTAAATTCATTACCAATCATTCCAGGAGAGGAATGAAGGAGGAAGCAGGAAAGGAGGAAGAGAGAGAGGGATGGGGAGAGGAGAAAGAGACATGGTATAGGAGGTGACAGTATGTTTGGGGTTGATAAGGAAAAGGAAGGGGGAATTTGTCCCCTTCTCGATTTCAGAATTTTCAAACCCTTCGTAGAATATTTTATTGCATTGGTTCAGTTTTTATTGTTTTTTCTTCATTTACTTATTCCTTTTTTTCGTAATAAAGTTTGCGTATTTTCGTATTTAATACCCACTTTAGTATCCATTGTGTTGATGAACTGAGGATTTGAGATTAGTAATAGTGCGTAACCAGGAGGGAGAGTTTATGACCCAAGCTCATAGCATGGCTCGTATAGGTATATGACCCCTCGATAGTATGTCTGTGCATGTCCCTCCGTTGAGGGGAGACATTATTTGAGATACAGATACATAATAAAAGTGCTGATTCCCTTTACTCCAGCAATAAGTTGGCAGTTGGCTACCTCTTACTATTACTTATTGTGGTCAAATTCTCAAACAATGTTAGGAGTAAAATTCCTTGCCTAGGCCGGGATTGAACCCAAGCCCTCCTGATTACCAGGCGAGCGACCCTGTAGCTAGCTTTGTAAATTCATTACCAATCATTCCTATTCAGGAGACATCAGTAATTGTGTTTGTTTTGAAAGAAAGCAGAAAGAATAACGAAAAGAAAACACCATCTCTCAGTTGAAACTCTCAGTTCCTGTGAACTTTCAAGCAAAGTCTGGCAGTTTGCCAAAGCTGTGCTGATGGCATTCTCCAATAATGGAGGAAAATACTTACTGATATGATACTAGGTTAATGAAATATATTAGGAACCTCCTATGTACATATATGTGTTTCTAGTGTAGAGGTGGGTAAAGGTAAAACCTTGATGGAGAAATGCTTTTATGTAATTGTATATTCTGCAAGTAGAATAAAGGCGAATTGAGGTCACTGTGCCAGGAGAAGGATAATGGTTTTTCATTTTTCCAATTTTGGAGAGGAAAAAATATGGAAAATCCCAAGAAAAATTCGAGTGAGTGGAGTGTTCTGTATTTAACATTCATAGCTTACGAAAGCAGTCCTATTTGTGTTTCTAAGGCTTCCCTAATAATTGGGCGATTAAGCCATCTAACAAGCAGGTATAACCAAAACTTAATCCACGTATCTATCCAAGGACACTTTACTTATCAGCTTAATATTGTTTTGTAAATAATAATTAAATAATTATATACTGAGATAGAATAGAATAGAATAGAATATACCTTGTTTATCCTGCTCGAATGAGACTAAAAAGTCCCTTTACCCCAGCAGTCTAAACAAGGTCTCGTATATTTTATGGGTTTAATACTGTACAATTCTTAGTTATTAATATAGACCTTGCTTAATTGAAAAAAAAAAAAAAAATAAATAAAAAACAAAAAAATAAAAATAAAATTGACAATAACGATAATGATGATAATGAGAAGAGGAAAAGAGGAATAGATTAAAATAAAGAAATAGAGTTTAAATTAGGTATGATGATCTTAGTGATGGAGGTGTGATGGATACTAAAGTGAAATTTGAGGAGCTACGTACGGGGAGGACAGGTGGCCATGCCAGTCAAGTGCACACACACACACACACACACACACACGCACGCGCGCGCGCACACACACACACACACACACACGCACACACAAGGCAACAGTACTCAACACAACACACGCTACACCACTCACACTCAGGTCTATCAGACAGTCAGAACATGTGTGCCAAAAAAAAGCTTGAGACATGGGTCTGTCAGACCATCTGAGACCTAGGTCTCAAGCTTTTTCACCCTGTCTCACAGACCACAGTCTATCAGACAGTCTTGAGTGTGTGAGTGGTAGTCATAATAGGTACCTAGACCTAGTTACAAGTAGGTACTTATGTATGTGCCTGTTTCTACACCCATAAGTAATGAACAACACTAGTTCTTCATGGTTTTCTGAGCATATGTGCAATCGATATTGTCACAATTTTTTTACCTATTCAATAAGAAATAAGTTGGTAAATTGGTAGGTAATAAAAACAATAATAATTTTAGGAGCAATGAACTCAACTTCCTTTATGAAAGAAAAAAAAATGTGAACATAGAAATAACATGGAGGAGTGCCAAAATTGTAGGTACCTACATAGGTAAGATGTAGGTAGGTAAGTACCTACTTAAATGGTAATGAACAGCACTAGTTCTTCATGGTTTTCTGAGCATATGTGCAATTGATATTGTCACAATTATTTTACCTATTCAATAAGAAATAAGTTGGTAAATTGGTAGGTAATAAAAATAATAATAATTTTAGGAGCAATGAACTCAACTTCCTTTATGAAAGAAAAAAAAATGTGAACATAGAAATAACATGGAGGAGTGCCAAAATTGTAGGTACCTACATAGGTAAGATGTAGGTAGGTAAGTACTTCAATTAAAAAAAAAAAAAAAATTAAATCTAGTAGGTACCTATGCACTTTATAAGTTTGTGGTATTTAAGTAGGTAATGTGGGATCACAGTTTGACAGACAGTCTCAGCATAAGTGGTGAGCATTAGGGTGGAGAGACTGGATATGGAAGGATAAATACCTATGGTTCGAGAGGATTTGAGAGAGAGAAGATGTAGAAGAGAGGAAGCACTGAATAGACGAATAGAGGATTGTGGAGGGGGAGATTAAACAAGGGTAATGCAAAAACCAAATGAAAATGGGATAGGTAATGGCAAAGAAAAAGAAAAGATGACCCCATTTTGGGAAATATGTAGGTAAAGTAAAACATGGATACCTATAATATAGCAATACCTATAGGATGTAAGAGGGCAGGTAGATCCAATTGATTAGAACTGAATATACAACCAGTAGCCATACTCACAGGCAAAATTAAAATTCTGGGCAGGTAAATTTATCAGAGCCAGAATATATCTGCATATAGATAGTTATAGTGTTAGGTAGGTATATTAATACCGATTAAGTAGTGTTAGTTCTTAATTTAACCTTACACTTCTAACAACGTGCTCCTAGACACAGGGAGGCTGTGATGTTATCATATGATGACTTAATTAATTTTGATAGTTTGCCAAAATCTGAGGAGGTATAATTTGCCATGTAGGGTTCCGCAATTATTAATCACAGACACTACCTGCTACATGTTTCAGATGTTTTAAAATATTAGGGCTCAGGTAGTGCTTATCTGCTGATTTTATACTGTTCGAATATAACTAAAGAGTCCTAAAGGGGCTGCTCGCATAGGACTGAAAAGTCCATTTACTCCAGCAGTAGCCTACTACCATTATTGTGGTCGAATTCTCAAACAATCTTGGGGATAATATTACATACCTCGGCTGGGATTGAACCTAAACCCTCCTGATTAGCTAGGGATCAGTTGCTTCGGAAAAAAAGTAATTCAGTTTGAAGAAGGAGAGCCTTTAGTATTCTCCCAAAGGAATTTAGCTCAAAAAGGAGATTTTATTCCTAAAGAAAAAAAAATGGTGATACCTACCTACACCAGACACTATCTTAAGTACCTGGATTATCCCGGTATTACAGGTTATTCGGACCAAAGAAAATCTCGTCTTTTAAGGAAGTACCTATCTACGATTACGACCAGTGTGCGAACAGCCTTCAGCGAAGGTACTTATACATTGTTCTTTGAAGTTCATTCGAGTGTATAGTGAAAGCTCTCTACCACATTGTAAGATTGTAACAAGAGGATTTGTTTGTACTATGAATCATTCACCGTACCACAGAGCGAGAGAGCGAGAGAGAGCGAGAGAGAGAGAGAGAAAGAGAGAAAGAGAGAGAGAGCGAGAGAGAGAGAAAAAGAGAGAGAGAGAGAGAGAAGGAAGGAAATACCGAGATCCTAGTCGAAAACGAAAAACACTCACACAACCCACAACCGTACCTACGAAAGAGACGCTCAAAACAAAACTGAAAAAAAAAAGAAAAAAACACAAACACAAAATTTTTACAAAAAGAAAACAAACCGAATGTGTGACGTCACAGGCGGTATTTTTCAGTTTGGTACGCGTGCTGCGATCTGTGGTATTTTCAGCGTACTTTTTGAAACATTTCATGGAGGTTGAAAAGAGAGGATTTCAGAATGTTTTATCTTTGCAAAGTGAGGCATAAAAATGTTTTTTATAAACCCGCCATTTTGAGGATAATTTAATTTTGTAGATAACGGAGCAAAATATGTAAGTACGAGTATGTATTACCTACCTATTTTGTATTTCCTAGGTAGGCATTATTAATTTGTATTATGAAGTAGGTAGGTACCTATCGGTAAAGGATTTTTCCTTTATTCTTTTTGACAAGTTAGGTCAACTTACATAAGTAGGTACCTACCTACCTAACTACCTACTGATAAACCATAATGCTAACAAGCTGGGCCCGTCCCTCCGGGAATTTTTTAGCCCGTAGTTTATTCGATCAGTACCTATGTACCTACCCAAATTGTTTAATATTCAGTTTATTATTATTCTTGATTTGATTTTAGGTACCTACTTTCATGTAATGATTTTTCTCATTTTTCGATTTCACTTTCATGTAATGATTTAAAATCAAGACTAGAGCCCGTTCTCCCTTTATTCCCAATTTAAGGTTTAAGTCACCCATCCATTTATTGGCCTTGCTCGAAAAAAACAGTTTTTTTTTTCTTTCTTTCTTTCTTTCTTTCTTTCTTTCTTTCTTTCTTTCTTTCTTTCTTTCTTTATGGTTCTCTGGACAAAATTTGCACTTTCGTGTTCCTGATAAAAAAGACCTTTGATTTGATAATATATAGGTCGACCAGGTTTGGAAAGGTCCTTCTATAGGGACAGACAGACTGACAGACACAGACTGACGACACCGAGGCGAATACAATAGTCCGTCCCTTATACCTTTTTATTACTATTGTAATAGTAAAGATATAGTTTACCTACTTATGTATTACGTCTGTACGATAGTAAATCATTTTTTGAAGAATCACTAATGTCTATAACACATAATAGAAATGACCAATCACCTCTAAAAAGGAAATAGTCTCGTCGGTACCAATTATCCTTGTAACCCTCAAACAATCCTGTATAACCCTTTATTTATATTTATTAGAGTAAATAAATAAAATGAAATTCAAAGGGTTACATTTTAATAAATAAAAAAAGTCGTAGTTTGAGCAATCTGATTGATTGATTTCTTCAATCACATTGCTCAGTCCAACTAGTCCAAGATTAAAAGTTAAATAATTTAACCTCGGAGTGTAACCCCGGCCATTACAGTACCATGACTTACCCCTATACATAAGCGCTCCAACCCTATGGATAAAGACAGTAATCGAGTGAACCTGTACTAATCCCCTAATATAATCAGCATGTGTGTCATAGAGATTGCCTACTTTACAGACGTGGTCAGCATCCGTGCCGACATCAAACATAACTTCGTCAAGTCTTGCCTCATTCCGACGTGCAAATGGAACACGCAATCTATCAAACACGCAAATATGGCCGATATTCACAAAGCTTTAGTCTAGTAAGTCTAGTCTAGGTAATAAGTAGGTATGGAGGTATACTGAGGTAGGTACCTACGGAGCTAAAGTGGACCTTGTGACTTCTGAGACACAAGAACTTCTTATCAGTCTCTTATCTAATACTCTGGTATTAGATATTAGAATTCTATTAGGTAGATTTTATCTGGTCAGTACCAAAGTATCTTTCGACTCAGTAAGAGGATTACTTATTATAGAAAAAAATCAGTCAGATCTAAAAAAGAAAAAAATATCGCGAAGTCAATATTCTTAAGTAATTCTAGTTGAAGTGCTACAAGTTGATTAAATGTGTTATCATTTTTACAATTCGGTACTCAGGTTGTGCATTTGTGAGGACGAAAAAATGGGCAAAAAGTCCAATGAGTAGGTAGCTAGGTAGGTTAGTAGAAAGTTTGTAAATGATTCAGGTTGTGCATTTGTGAGGACGAAAAAATGGGCAAAAAGTCCAATGAGTAGGTAGCTAGGTAGGTTAGTAGAAAGTTTGTAAATGAAAATTACCTATGCATTTACTTACCTCTCGAAAATTTAAAAGTTCTTACCTACAGCCTACAGTTTACTGTTACGTAGGTAGGTATACCTACAAAATATCACAAAAATCTGGTGTGAACATCACACGAAAAATGTCTTATCTTCAGTGACAACTTGCTGATAAAAATTACTCGATTTGTCCCCTTTTGAAACTGAGCTACTCATTTCTAATCTAAAACTCCATCTTATATTTTGGTCCCCTATCCAGGTGGAAACATGCAAGCGGTTCATGTGTTTGACATCCAAGCTGGTGGCGCACAAGTCAGATCGATCCAAGGATAGGAAGAAAGATGCACGGGGTCAATTTCACCGGTTGCTTATCAAAATGGGCAACACGGACAAGCAGATTGGCACTCCGGAAACCCCGGAGACAGATCAGGTAATTAAGGGATTTGGCATACCTATACTTTAGAAGTTAATTAGCGAGGGCAGAAAATCTGAGAAATATTTTCAGGAAACCTTTTAGATAATTAGCACTGTCAGACAGAGAACAAGCAGGGCCCGTCCCTCCGGGAATTTTTTAGCCCCTAGTTTATTCGATCGTGATTAAAGAAAATCAGTACCTATGTACCTACCTAATTTGTTTAAGGAAAGATTGCGTGAACCAAGACTTGAGTGAGAAGATTTTATCAGGACATGAGATTGCACAATACCTACTGTCTGGAAGGGACTGACAAGAAACGCCGACCCTATTTCAATAGAAAAGGTCTAGTAAGAAAGAAATTAAACGTCAATGGTCAAGATTATCTTATAGTAACTACGTATTGTTGATCTTTTTTTCCAATGACGCCCCGAGTATTATTCTAGGATAAACAGACAATACCAGATAGACAATTTTATAGGCCTATACGATAGGTATTTGCTGAAAGATTGCGTGAACCAAGACTTGAGTGAGAAGAATTTATCAGGACATGAGATTGCACAATACCTACTGTCTGGAAGGGACTGACAAGAAACGCCGACCCTGTTTCAATAGAAAAGGTCTAGAAAGAAAGAAATTAAACGTCAATGGTCAAGATTATCTTATAGTACCTACGTATTGTTGATCTATTTTTCCAATGACGCCCCGAGTATTATTCTAGGATAAACAGACAATACCAGATAGACAATTTTATAGGCCTATACGATAGGTATTTGCAATTGCGAATTCTGAGAATCGTGATAATGCACTTATCGCAATAAAACCTCTCGAGGTTCAAAGGAAACAGAATTCCACGGATCTGTTTTGACAAACTGGACGGGGAGTATACCAGACCCCTACAAAACGCCCAGGACAGCATCTTGATTTTCATATCCTTGTAAGGGTGCTCCTTTAAACCTGTTGCCGCAGGGTCAAAGGCCCGTGCAATACCGTCAGCTGGAAACAGAATAATATTTACTCGGCTTTAAGTATTAATTAAATAGATTCAAGTACTGACGATACTTACTTATTGTTGTAGATGAATATAGGTAGAACTATTTACTCCAAGCCTAAACAACAACATCAACATCAAAGGAAACAGAATAATATTTACTCGGCTTTAAGTATTCATTAAATAGATTCAAGTACTGACGATATTTACTTATTGTTGTAGATGAGTATAGGTAGATCTATTTACTCCAAGCCTAAACAACAACATCAACAAAGCAACAAGTTTTGTCGTCAATCCAGAATACATATTCAGATAAGTATAGATAGGTACTACCTCTGTGCCTAAAACTTACTAAGTGTCATAATGTGTCAATTGCGTTTCATCTTTCATATCAAAGTTCCCTTTTGTCTGTCCCTCTCTTTCTGATAAAATTCGTGATGAAAAAAAAATCTAAGTACCTAAAAAAACCAAGGCTTTACTTAAGACTCCCATTAGAGTCATTAGGTACTTACTTGTCATTATTTTTGTTAGAGATACTCTTTTCTCAAGCTCTAATTATGACTCAAAATTAGTGCTACTTAAGTACTTAGGTAGATACCTCTAGCATTCGCTAAAGAGTACGGAAGTACCTAAGTACCTACCAACGAGCAAAAAAAAAACAATACAGTTAGGTATAACACGTGAGAGGTAAAACCTAGAGATCTTCAAAAACTTTCAGTCAGAATTTGTGGTTTTGATCTAGGTACTTACCTATGTAGGTACGTGCCTACATACTGGTACTTCAAGTCTTGTACTCTGTACCTACTTCGTTTCAACTTGTACTTTTTAGGTACTGAGTTTCAGTTGTGCTCAAGTTCATGTGGGTTGTGCCTATTTGAGGATCTCTACTGACGGGTCGGACTTGTGTGAGTTGGTCCTAATAACTTGGAGTACTTAAGTAAGGTTCAATTGGATTTGTAGCTGTACGGAAAGCATTTTGTCTAACTGGACTGGAATTTTACTGCCAGTTATTACACGAGGTCAGTTGGTAGTCAGGCTGTTTTGAATGTATTCGAAACTGTAGAAAGTAGGTAGGTACTTAATACCTATTCCAAATCTTAACTTATGTGTAGATTGTGTAGGTATGTAGGTACATACTGTACTTACATATTTGGTGATTCTAACTTACGAAAGTAAAAAGATAAAGCTATAAGCACCTAAATTACCTCGGTAAGTAAGTAGGTAGGTACCATTTACGTAGGTAGGTACTTATTCATAGGTAAATAATAGGTAAGTAAGTACCCAGTTATAGACAAAAAGGAAATAACTGTAGGTACTTGTCTAAGTAAATAAGTATCTACCAAAAAGAAGAAAAGCGAAAAAAGGTTCGATTGGATTTGTAGCTTACGGAAAGCATTTTGTCTAACTGGACTGGAATTTTACTGCCAGTTATTACACGAGGTCAGTTGGTAGTCAGGCTGTTTTGAATGTAAGTACCTAAGTGCATACCTACTTATTTTCTATTATGAAATTACTTACAGTGAAATGGGGAAGTACTTAAGTAGGTATGTAGGTACTGGATTTTACTTCTACATATAACATTAAATTTTAGGTCAATGCTTCTCAGAAGCAATGCTTTATTTAAGTACCTGGATTATCCCGGTATTACAGGTTATTCGGACCAGAGAAAATCTCGTCTTTTAAGGAAGTACCTATCTACGATTACGACCAGTGTGGGACCAGCCTTCAGCGAAGGTACTTCTACATTGTTCTTTGAAGTTCTTCGAGTGTATAGTGAAAGCTCTCTACCACATTGTAAGATTGTAACTGGAGGATTTATTTGTACTATGAATCATTCACCGTACCACAGAGCGAGAGAGCGAGAGAGAGAGAGAGAGAGAGAGAGAAAGAGAGAAACTACTTCAATTAAACAAAAAAAAAAAAAAAAAATGAAATCTAGTACCTATGCACTTTATAAGTTTGTGGTATTTAGGTAATGTGGGATCATAGTTTGACAGACAGTCTCAGCATAAGTGGTGAGCATTAGGGTGGAGAGACTGGATATGGAAGGATAGATACCTATGGTTCGAGAGGATTTGAGAGAGAGGAGATGTAGAAGAGAAGAAGCACTGAATAGACAAATAGAGGATTGTGGAGGGGGAGATTAAGCAAGGGTAATGCAAAAACCAAATGAAAATGGGATAGGTAATGGCAAAGAAAAAGAAAAGATGACCCCATTTTGGGAAATATGTAGGTACCCCCAACTTTTTACATCATTCCAGCACAGAGACAAAAATAAAAATATATTTTTGAAGAAAAATTGAAATATTTCACTAACCTGCTTTCCAACTGGTCTGGGCAGAGTTTCCACATTAGTCTTTGGTGCCCGGTCCTTATCAGCAGTGCCGTTGCCATTGTTCAATAGTGCACCGTTGTTTTCCACTTCAATTTCAGCTGAAGGCATTGTGGCTTCAATAATATCCAATGGTAGCACACATTAAAAAACACGTCTTACACTGAACTTTTAACACCAAAGGTGTTTAGATCGTTACACTTCTGTTAGGTAAATTGCATACCTATCTATTGACACAAAACTACTCACAGCTGAAATAAATCCAAACTAGTTAATTAGGTACCTACTTGGGTACCTAGGTTTGACCTAACTACAAGAACCCATAAAATAGGTAAGACCCTATTTAGACTGCTGGGATGGAGGGACTTTTCTGTCCTATTCTAACAGTATAAACAAGGTGTTCTACCAACATGTTTATTCTACTTTAACCTATCTTTACTGGGATAAGAGAGTGCAGTATCTTTCCTTTCCATCAGCAAGAGCTAGATAAATTGGTAGGTACCTATTATTTTAGATAGGTAGGTACCTGGAAAACCTATGATCCTGATGATTACAAATGGACTTGATCAAGAGCGACAACAAGAGATAGGTAGGTAGTTATTATTTTGTAGGTACCTACTTGGGTACCTAGGTTTGACCTAACTATAAGAACCCATAAAATAGGTAAGACCCTATTTAGACTGCTGGGATGGAGGGACTTTTCTGTCCTATTCTAACAGTATATTAAACAAGGTGTTCTACCAACATTTTTATTTTACCTTAACCTATCTTTACTGCGATAAGGATAAGAGTGTGCAGTATCTTTCCTTTCCATCAGCAAGAGCTAGATAAATTGGTACCTATTATTTTAGATAGGTACCTGGAAAACCTATGATCCTGATGATTACAAATGGACTTGATCAAGAGCGACAACAAGAGATAGGTAGGTAGTTATTATTTTACATTTTCATATGGAAATGGAAGGAAGTAAGACCAATCAAAGATAGCCGGATGTCCTGAAAATTTGTGTTGAAAAATCTCAGGAAAACACGCAAGTAGAACGATATTTTAATTAGCAAAATGAAACTTAACAGTGTTAGGTTGTGTATTAATTAATTTTCAAGAAAAAGCTAGACAAATAAAATAAAATTAATCGAAAAACACTCACACAACCGTACCTACGAAAGAGACGCTCAAAACAAAACTGAAAAAAAAAAGAAAAAAACACAAACACAAAATTTTTACAAAAAGAAAAGCACTTAGGCTTATCTATTAGGTAATTTCATTAGGCAGTGAATGACCTATTAATTGAGCATGTAGATTCTGAAGATATAGATACCTACCATAAATCATCATAATTCTATGTTATTCACCAGTAGTTCGGTGAAATACATATATATTATATATGTATTTACTAAACTGTATATTCTGTAGAACTTAGAAAAAGATCTAAGGGGGCCTAAAAGCTAACCAGGAAATTTCCTTTATAATAATATGATGAACATTTAAGATAAATCTAATAAAATTAGAATTGTAACCAAATGGGACCAATTTATCTCGATGGGATAATGTTCGTTCTCGGAACGGCTGGCTTTCTTCCTATCCTGTCTTCCTTCTCTCTTGGATTTCGAGACGATAAGACCATAGCAGTTACAGTTCCCTCTGTCAAACCTCTTAAAAAAAAAAAAAAAAAAAAAAAAAATTGGATGCAGGGGTCAATGACCCCAAAGGAGAGATTTGGGAGTACCTAATAAAATTTAAAAAAAAAGTATTTGTATTGGTATGTACCTACCTATATATGTACCTATAACCACCCAACATTACTTAATAAACACCTGAGGCTCTGAGGCTTACGGTAGAAACACACTACCATCACGTCAAGCCAAGTGAAGTCATAGGGAGTCAGAAAGATGCAGTTCAAATTTTTCCCATAATATTGTTGGTAATTTCGTTAAGGACAGCCACACTACTATCACGTTACGTCACGTAACGTCACGTGTAGTGTGTTTCTACCTTAAGGTGGAGGGACAAACAGCCCTAAAAGTCGGGTCTGCATGGAATCTACATTTCCATGCAGAGCATTCTTTTACTATTCACGTCAACTGCCACTGAGAAAAAAACTAGGGTGCCGGCATCAGCCTAATCGGGTGACTGGGTTCCGGCACTCTAATTTTGAACTCTATATCGGGAAGCTCGGCACTATCATATAGCATTCCAACAGCCTAAATCAGGGGAAGTAATCCAATAATAGAGTTCTTCCATCCTAACTTGTAGCACCCTGTCACCAATTTTTTTCCCCCAGTGTGTTTAGATGTTTAGAACTCTATGGAAACTATCGAATGCGTAAAATTGTTTTGTAGGTATCGTTAAAATAATAATAATTTATTACCTACTAAGAACTAACCAGACAAACGGGTTGACTAAAGTTGCTAGTCATCTGATAGATAGATTTAGAGATACAGAGTAGGTATATGCAACCAGATTCACTGGTTTTACCACTTAAGTTCAAGACGAAGTGTGGCTTTAGATTAAACTCGTGTGGATTCCTACACGATGTGGGTAATTTTGGTGTCTATCATAAATTCGAAACGGTTATCTTTGTGAAGTGAACTTCAGGCTTTGGAAGTGTAAATTTACTTTCTTAACTTACCTATCTTTTTGTGATGTGAACTTCCTGGACTTTCAGGCTTAGTTAGGGTTTCTTTCGTCAAAGAAAGGGTTATAAAGAAATAGTAGATAGGGTCCTAATAAATTAATACCTACCCCATAGATTGCCAAAATACATAAGACCTTGGTTAGACTACAGGTGTTAAGGGACTCTTCAGTCCTATCCCATTAGGATAAACAAGATCTTATGTAATTTGACAGTCTATAGAAATATTCTATTCTATTTTATTCCAATACATACATATAGGTACACTTTTCTGTTTTGTTAAGTTCAACAATGTCATTTTAAATTCTTAAAATACCTCATTAACCAATGCTCTGATTTGTTAAGTGCATCTCCTAGCCCTATCTTGGGTACCTTGTACCTACATAAGTGTTTCTGTGATAAGATAACGCGGATGATGCCCAAGCAGGCAGCAGGCCTCTTTACTGTATTTCCTTCTAAGTACTATCCTATTTCTCATAATACATATTTATGTACAAATAGTTTACCTACTTATGTATTACGTCTCTACGATAGTAAATCATTTTTTGAAGAATCACTAATGTCCATAACACATAATAGAAATGACCAATCACCTCTAAAAAGGAAATAGTCTCGTCGGTACCAATTTTCCTTGTAACCCTCACCCAAAAAAAAAAAACAGTTTTTTTTTTTTGCTTTATGGTTCTCTGAACAAAATTTGCACCACCACTTTCGTGTTCCTGATAAAAAAGACCTTTGATGTGATATATAGGTCGACCAGGTTAGGTCCTTCTATAGGGACAGACTGACAGACACAGACTGACGACACCGAGGCGAATACAATAGTCCGTCCCTTATACCTTTTTATTACTATTGTAATAATAAAGGAAGGACGGACTAAAAATGGAACACGCGAGCAATCAAACACGCAAATATGGCCGATATTCACAAAGCTTCAGTCTAGTAAGTCTAGTCTAGGTAATAAGTAGGTATGGAGGTACTGAGGTAGGTACCTACGGAGGTAAAGTGGACCTTGTGACTTCTGAGACACAAGAACTTCTTATCAGTCTCTTATCTAATACTCTGGTATCAGATAGTAGAATTCTATTAGGTAGATTTTATCTGGTCAGTACCAAAGTATCTGTCGACTCAGTAGGAGGATTACTTATTATAGAAAAAAATTAGTCAGATCTGAAAAAAAAAGTAAAAATATCGCGAAGTCAATATTCTTAAGTAATTCTAGTTGAAGTGCTACAAGTTGATTAAATGTGTTATCATTTTTACAATTCGGTATGAGTGGGTAAATAGTTACCCACCTAAAGTGCCTGCAACAGTGCAACACCTACACCTAAGTGTTAGGGAAAAACAGTAGAGAAGAAATAAAAATTGTTGTTGAGAAACAACAAGAGTACAGAAAGGTAAGTAATAGAATTAATAACATTAAATAAAGTAGGTATACCTACCTAAAAAAATTGCCGGTAGGTAGGTACCGGCAATTTTTTTAGGTACCTAGGTACCTACTCATAAAGGTACTGCTTACTGGAAACAAGCTGGGCCCGTTCCTCCGGGAATTTTTTAGCCCGTAGTTTATTCGATCGTGGTTAAAGAAAATCAGTACGTATACCTACCTACCTACCTTATTCAGTTTATTACTATTATTGATTTGATTTTGATTTTACTCTCATGTAATGATTTAAAATCAAGACTAGAGCCCGTTCTCCCTTTATTAATTCGTTACATTAAGGTCAAAGTTCCGAGATGTCCAGTTTTGGCACCGAATACTCGATTTAATAATAAATAAATAAATGTCTTTTCTTTGTGTTACTATATCACAACTTTGGTGCTCACTGCAACATTGTAGGATTTTTCCAAATACATATATCGCAATAATCCAGCTCCCAATTACCTACCATGCTGGCACCGGTCGCTATGCGCATTTATCTTAAACCTTGAAACTCTATTTCGTGTTAATATACGATATAGACCGAGCGGCATCGGCAATTTGAGCTCTTGACGTTCGCACACAGCTCGGCACGCTTGAGTACCTAACGTCTGAGCACGTGACGTGACGTGATGGTAGTGTGGCTCTCCTCAACGAAATCACCTACAATATTATGGGGAAAACTTTGAGCTACATCTTTCTGACTCCCCATGACTTCACGTGACGTGATGGTAGTGTGTTTCCACCTTAAAGATTGATTTCATTCATGATGGATGTCCCGGAATCCTGAGTCATAAAATAGGACTCGTAACCTCATAAGTCATAAGGATACATTATCCTGTGTCATAAGGATACATTAATCAAACTTTATGACAGCCAATGACGGATAGATTCCTCTGCTCTAGTTCACTTGTTGTGCTGCTTAACAGCGGATGTGCGAATTATTTCGCCAGAGACTGTCAAAAATATAGTGCGAAATAGTCATACTCGTATAGTTAGTGAACCAGAGAGAGAAAAAGAGCGATGGGGAGAGAGAGAGAGAGAGAGAGAGAGAGAGAGAGAGGGAGAGGGAGAGGGAGAGAGAGAGAGAGGGAGGGAGGGAGAGCATTAGAGAGAATGAATGGTATTACTTAACTATTAACACTTTGAGTGCCAAAAAAAAGTTGTTCCTACTTCATTGGTTTGGGACTATAACAATGTGATGTCAGAGGACAATAATGTAGGTATGACTGATCATACTTGTGTGGCATGTGGCACTCCAAGTGTTAAATGGTATAAATTTTGCGGAGTATCTCAATTAAATTATCAACGGAAATGTCGAAGTGACAATCCTATACAGGGTGGTCAGTAAATACCAATAGGTACACAATGGATACAGGGTGCCTCCTGAGAAAATCAAACTATATAAACATCCGAAAATGGACCAAGAGAATGTTCTTATGAAGCTGTAAACCAGGGGTGTAAAATGCAATCACGTAAAACTGGGATGAAATGAAAAAGGCGGATGAAAAAGGTGGGTAAAACTACGTTTCCCTAAACATGATTATGAAAGAAAATAACTAATATTGGGTTGGGTGGCAGAGCTCTTTCAGTAGAACCCTGCCACTTAAAAGAAAGCATTGTAAAAGCTAACAGCGCAGTAGCATAGGTCAGTAATTGGCAGACAACACCTTATGAAAGATACAATGTAGTACCTCTGCGTACTTCCCAAGTATTCACCTGTCAAATGATAATCAATCTCTGTAAAGTGGCTGCATCCTACTTATAAGCTAGGTAGGTACTTCGTATTTCTAGGAACAGAACTGACCTAAGTCAATCTAGAAAGGGCTGATGGTAATCGGGTAAATACGCAAATATCTTTTAGGTACGTAGGTATATGTGTCTTTATCTAAACTTCGATTAGGAACATAAAGGACTCACAGAGTCTAGGAGCATTCAAGACCTTCCTGGCAAAAGATCCATTTGAAGCTAAAAAAAAAAATAATAATAATCAAGTAGTATCTACCTACCTAGAAATACTAAATAGGCACAAACAGTCTCCCAAAACATTTTATACATATTATCTTAAACTAAGTCCCAAATTTAATCTTGGGTAAGAAGTGTAAGAACTCACACGTATTATTTTATTCTTAACATAGGTACATAATTAAGTATCTTTTTACCGAAATTACCGAAACCCATCATAAATTTCATTATGTTAATAAGGTTTCAACTTTGATCCTGGCCATCTCGGGTGATCATATTTTATTATTAGTCATGTCGGCATACTCATCAGGGTTCCTATGTGTCTCAGCCCACTCTTTATTCGATCAATGGTGTATGCCCTTTTAAATTCATGGTATGCCAATTTAAATTCATGGTATGCCAATTGAATGCAATCATTAGAATGACCACATCATCTATTAAGATACTCCTACCTGTGACACGACACGGGGAATATAACGTATGGGTACCATCAGGATACTTGGACCAATTTTTATTTGTAAACCTGTTGGATTTGAGGAGTCCCTCTGATCCAGGTTCGCCTGTACACTTTTAGGCACTTCCTTATTCTTCTTCCTAACCTTCCTAAACTGAAACTAGCAAGTTCTGCAAGTCTGGCCATTTCTAATGCCTACCCCCCCCACAGGCCAATAAAATGACTTCACGCAGACTTTGTCTCCTGGATATTGCCTCGGGCTATCACTGGTACTTCGAGTTTTGTACTCTGTACCTACTTAGTTTCAACTTGTACTTTTCAGGTACTGAGTTTCAAGTTGTGCTCAAGTTCATGTGGGTTGTGCCTATTTGAGGATCTGTACTCACGGGTCGGACTTGTGTGAGTTGGTCCTAATAACTTGGAGTAGGTGAGGATCAATTGGATTTGTAGCTGTACGGAAAGCATTTTGTCTGACTGGACTGGAATTTTACTGCCAGTTATTACACGAGGTCAGTTGGCAGTCAGGCTGTTTTGAATGTACCTATGTACCTATACATACCTACTTATTTTCTATTATGAAATTACTTACAGTAAAATGGGGAAGTACTTGAGTAAGTAGTAAGTATGTAGGTACTGGATTTTACTTCTACATATAACATTAAATTTTAGGTCAATGCTTCTCAGAAGCACTGCTTTATTTAAGTACCTGGATTATCCCGGTATTACATGTTATTCGGACCAAAGAAAATCTCGTCTTTTAAGGAAGTACCTATCTACGATTGCGACCAGTGTCCAGTGTGCGAACAGCCTTCAGCGAAGGTACTTGTACACTGTTCTTTGAAGTTCATTCGAGTGTATAGTGAAAGCTCTCTACCATATTGTAAGATTGTAACTGGAGGATTTGTTTGTACTATGAATCATTCACCGTACCACAGAGCGAGAAAGCGAGAGAGCGAGAGAGAGAGAGAGAGAGAGAAAGAGAGAGAGAGAGAGAGAGACAGAGAGAGACAGATACCGAGATCTCTGTCCCTCTCTTTCTGATAAAATTCGTGATGAAAAAAAAAAAAATCTAAGTACCTAAAAAAATCAAGGCTTTAAGAGTACTTGCTTGCCATTATTTTTGTTAGAGATAGGTACTCTTTTCTCAAGCTCTAATTATGACTCAAAATTAGTGGTAAGTACTTAGGTATATACCTATAGCATTCACCAAAGAGTACGGAAGTACCTAAGTACCAACGGAAAAAAAAAAAAAAAAAAAAAAAAAAAAAAAAAAAAAAAAAAAAAATTTGCACCACCACTTTCGTGTTCCTGATAAAAAAGACCTTTGATGTGATATATAGGTCGACCAGGTTAGGTCCTTCTATAGGGACAGACTGACAGACACAGACTGACGACACCGAGGCGAATACAATAGTCCGTCCCTTATACCTTTTTATTACTATTGTAATAATAAAGGAAGGACGGACTAAAAATGGAACACGCGAGCAATCAAACACGCAAATATGGCCGATATTCACAAAGCTTCAGTCTAGTAAGTCTAGTCTAGGTAATAAGTAGGTATGGAGGTACTGAGGTAGGTACCTACGGAGGTAAAGTGGACCTTGTGACTTCTGAGACACAAGAACTTCTTATCAGTCTCTTATCTAATACTCTGGTATCAGATAGTAGAATTCTATTAGGTAGATTTTATCTGGTCAGTACCAAAGTATCTGTCGACTCAGTAGGAGGATTACTTATTATAGAAAAAAATTAGTCAGATCTGAAAAAAAAAGTAAAAATATCGCGAAGTCAATATTCTTAAGTAATTCTAGTTGAAGTGCTACAAGTTGATTAAATGTGTTATCATTTTTACAATTCGGTACATGGATAGAACGGAATTATGAAGGTGTTCACAATATGTATAGTCAGGCGATGACGATTGTCACCTTGCCCCTACCCCTCGTACAGTTATTGGTCTAGATATCTATCTTCCTTCGTTTGGCTTAACCTCAGAGATCTTCTATCGATCGTTATTTATCAAATAGCATATTATTTATTTATTCTATGTACGTATCATCATTTCTTATCACTTATCAGAGAGCATATCATTTGATAAGTCGTTTTTTTTTCCTGTTTTAGATTCAATCCTCCCCCTGGATTTCATCACAAACAGGGGATTTTCTCGGAAGAATTTCAGGACATAGGTAAAAACGGAATTATGAAGGTGTTCACAATATAGTCAGGCGATGACGATTGTCACCTTGCCCCTACCCCTCGTACAGTTATCGGTCTAGATATGTATCTATCTTCCTTCGTTTGGCTTAACCTCAGAGATCTTCTATCGATCGTTATTTATCAAATCGCATATCATTTTTTTATTCTAGGTACGTATCATCATTTCTTATCACTTATCAGAGAGCATATCATTTGATAAGTCGTTTTTTTTCCTGTTTTAGATTCAATCCTCCCCCTGGATTTCATCACAAACAGGGGATTTTCTCGGAAGAATTTCAGGACATAGGTAAGCCAAGTTTCTTCCTCTTCTTTTACTTTCTATTTTCTTTTAATCAGACAGTTGATTGAAAGGGTTCATCTGTTTACTGTTGTCTCAATGTCCCATTTTATCGTGATTTGAACCAAATAAGTCTTCATAATACCTTTTCCTTCGGCTTGCCGTTCTTCCCCCTTCCAGATCACCCTCCCCACCAGGATGACCTGGACATCATATCATCCCTTGTAGCACCCTGTCACCAATTTTTTTCCCCCAGTGTGTTTAGATGTTTAGAACTCTATGGAAACTATCGAATGCGTAAAATTGTTTTGTAGGTATCGTTAAAATAATAATAATTTATTACCTACTAAGAACTAACCAGACAAACGGGTTGACTAAAGTTGCTAGTCATCTGATAGATAGATTTAGAGATACAGAGTAGGTATATTCAACCAGATTCACTGGTTTTTCCACTTTAGTTCAAGACGAAGTGTGGCTTTAGATTAAACTCGTGTGGATTCCTACACGATGTGGGTAATTTTGGTGTCTATCATAAATTCGAAACGGTTATCTTTGTGAAGTGAACTTCAGGCTTTGGAAGTGTAAATTTACTTTCTTAACTTACCTATCTTTTTGTGATGTGAACTTCCTGGACTTTCAGGCTTAGTTAGGGTTTCTTTCGTCAAAGAAAGGGTTATAAAGAAATAGTAGATAGGGTCCTAATAAATTAATACCTACCCCATAGATTGCCAAAATACATAAGACCTTGGTTAGACTACAGGTGTTAAGGGACTCTTCAGTCCTATCCCATTAGGATAAACAAGATCTTATGTAATTTGACAGTCTATAGAAATATTCTATTCTATTTTATTCCAATACATACATATAGGTACACTTTTCTGTTTTGTTAAGTTCAACAATGTCATTTTAAATTCTTAAAATACCTCATTAACCAATGCTCTGATTTGTTAAGTGCATCTCCTAGCCCTATCTTGGGTACCTTGTACCTACATAAGTGTTTCTGTGATAAGATAACGCGGATGATGCCCAAGCAGGCAGCAGGCCTCTTTACTGTATTTCCTTCTAAGTACTATCCTATTTCTCATAATACATATTTATGTACAAATAGTTTACCTACTTATGTATTACGTCTCTACGATAGTAAATCATTTTTTGAAGAATCACTAATGTCCATAACACATAATAGAAATGACCAATCACCTCTAAAAAGGAAATAGTCTCGTCGGTACCAATTTTCCTTGTAACCCTCAAACAATCCTGTTTAACCCTTTATTTATATTTATTAGAGTAAATAAATAAAATGCAATTTAAAGGGTTACATTTTAATAAATAAAAAAAAGTCGTAGTTTAAGCAATCTGATTGATTGATTTCTTCAATCAGATTGCTCAGTCCAACTAGTCCAAGATTAAAAGTGAAATAATTTAATCTCTGAGTGTAACCCCGGCCATTACAGTACCTACCATGACTTACCCCTATACATAAGTGCTCCAACCCTATCGATAAAGACAGAAATTGAGTGAATCCCTCATAATCAGCATGTGTGTGATAGAGATTGCCTACTTTACAGACGTGGTCAGCATCCGTGCCGACATCAAACATAACTTCGTCAAGTCTTGCCTCATTCCGACGTGCACGTCTGTCTGTCACTCTGTCCCCATAGAAGGACTTATCCAAACCTAAGTCGACCTATATATCAAATTAAAGGTCTTTTTACCAGGAACACGAAAATGCAAATTTTGTCCAGAAAACCATAAAGCCAAAAAAAAAAAAAAAGTTAAAGGGAGAACGAGCTCTAGTCTTGATTTTAAATCATTACATGAAAGTAAAATCGAAAAATCAAATCCTTCCAGCTCATCCAGCAATGCCTACAAGGCCAACAGGAAGAAAAGTTCGGACAGCGGTTTCAGCAGTGCCAGCATCACCGAAACACCTCAGATGTCTTTAGGTCCATTCAACTTTGTGGACTTCTATGACATCAAACCCATAGCTCACCTGGGCAAACACTTTCCACCCAACCAAGTGGACATTTCTCCCACGTATAAGTAAGTCCAGAACAAAATCCAAGTTAAAGTTGAGCTTATATTAAAATCAATTAACTTTTTTGGAAAAGAGGTTTGATAGAGGGAGCTGTAACTACTAAGACCTTATCTCCGCAGATGAGTTTAGCTCCATTCAACTTTGTGGACTTCTATGACATCAAACCCATAGCTCACCTGGGCAAACACTTTCCACCCAACCAAGTGGACATTTCTCCCACGTATAAGTAAGTCCAGAACAAAATCCAAGTTAAAGTTGAGCTTATATTAAAATCAATTAACTTTTTTGGAAAAGAGGTTTGATAGAGGGAGCTGTAACTACTACTAAGACCTTATCTTCCCGAAATCGAAGAGAGAAGGAAGACAGGATAGGAGAAAGCCAAAGTAGACGCACTACCGAGCAAGAAAACTAGGCTGGCGTCAGTTAACTTTATTGGATGAAAGATGAAATTTGATGGACATTTTGATTTGAATGTGCTCTCTGAGAGGTCCAGACTTAATGGAGGTCCTTTTTCTGAGTGACTATGGCCTTATCGTCCCGAAATCGAAGAGAGAAGGAAGACAGGATAGGAGAAAGTCAAATAATAATAATAGACTCTTGAGTGGAAGGTAACCGCTAGGCGAGGTTATCGCCGGAGGCGTTTTCTACCACCTAACCCTAAGAGCTCCATTATTATGTGGTCAAAATCTCAAATAAATGAGGATAAAATTCCATGCCTCGGCTGGGATCGAACCACGCCCTCCTGATTACCAGGCGAGCGTCTTGCTACCGAGGCAGGTAGCGTAGTGGTCGCGCTACCTGCCTCGGTCCTGTGTAAATCCTTCCTTTCTGTGTGTGACATCTGTGACAAGTAAAGGTGTGAAACCAATGTAGACGCGCTACCAATCAAGAAAACTAGGCTGGCGTCACTTAACTTTATTGGATGAAAGATGAAATTTGATGGACATTTTGATTTGAATGTGCTCTCTGAGAGGTCCAGACTTAATCCTTTTTCTGAGTGAAGTACAATACCTATTTACCGAAATAAATACCTAACAGTCTCGAAGTCTTGAGCTTTTGTGTGAAACTGTTTTACATAATAATTTAATAATATTAGGTAATTACTAATTAATATTCCAATCTGAATTTTCAGAAATTTCATCAAGAAAAACTTGAAGAAGCGAGGCTTGGTTCAATCATTGACATTCCTGGAGAAACTTCATCGCTGGTTGGTGAGACAACAGAAGACGTTTCAGCTTCCTGAGGAGAATAGCGTAAGTACCTGGGTTACCTATCTGCTTTTTATGTTAATTAACTTTAGTTAACAAACGACTGTAGAACTCACTCTAGCAAAGGCTTTTAGACTGATAGAGAGCTGTTGAAAAACAAACAGCAAGAAAAAAGAATCTTTCATGAACGAAAATTTTAATGAACGCCCGGTATCTTTCCATGTATGCAATGTGCCATACAAAAAACATAATTCTCTATCTGGTTCCCTCATCTTTTCAGAATGCCGAATCCACCGAATTTCTTCAAGACGACTTGGACTTAGCCCGGCATGGCTACTGGAGAGGGGAGATGTGAGAGTAGATGTCGAAGATGGCCAGTTGAGAGAGTCAGTCTTTAAAATATAATCTTGAGACTTACACGAAAATGTTCGCTCCCTGTTTCTAGAAATTTCTTAACAGGAAAGAGAGTGAGCCGAATGGAGGTTGAAGGACGCAGAGCAAGAGGAAGACCAAAGAAAAGATGGGAACACTGTATAGATAAAGATTGAAAGATTGCGTGAACCAAGACTTGAGTGAGAAGAATTTATCAGGACATGAGATGGTACAATACCTAATACTGTCTGGAAGGGACTGACAAGAAACGCCGACCCTGTTTCAATAGAAAAGGTCTAGAAAGAAGAAGATAGGCTATTCAAGGAATAAGAAATTAAACGTCAATCGTCAAGATTATCTTATAGTACCTACGTATTGTTGATCTATTTTTCCAATGACGCCCAGAGTATTATTCTAGGATAAACAGACAATACCAGATAGGCAATTTTGTAGGCCTATATGATATTTGCAATTGCGAATTCTGATAATCGTGATAATGCACTTATCGCAATAAAACCTCTCGAGGTTAAAAGGAAACAGAATAATATTTACTCGGCTTTAAGTAATCCATTTAATTAGATTCAAGTACTGACGATACTTACTTATTGTTGTAGATGAATATAGGTAGAACTATTTACTCCAAGCCTAAACAACAACATCAACAAAGCAACAAGTTTTGTCAATCCAGAATACATATTGAGATAAGTATAGATAGGTACTACCTCTGTGCCTAAAACTTACTAAGTGTCATAATGTGTCAATTGCGTTTCATCTTTTATATCAAAGTTCCCTTTTGTTTTTCTGGTGCTGCTACACATAGGTATAATTATCTGCCATACACCGGTGTGATAGTTTTTAGCCAAACCGCAGTCCAACGCAGGCTTGTTCAGAACCCCAGTCAACCATTATGGGAGAAGTAGAGAGAACCTTTTGAAGTAAGATCTGTCAGCTAGACTGGTTAGGGTTGCTAACTATTCTTTGTTTATACCTTATGGTGCTTTGTACCTCAGTATTAAAATAATGAATTTTCATCCTTTAATTTATTCCAGCTGAGTCAGGAACAAGAGTTTTGGCAGAGTGAGTTCAAGGATTTGATTTGGTTGGAGCTACAGGCCTGGTATGCAGATAGAACGTTAACTCAGCAGGACAAATTCCTGTGTGATGCCCGCCAAGGTGTTAAAGCCACGCTTTATGAGTTCATGAACTTCAGGTAAGATGAGGACTTTCTAACACCAATTTCGGGCATAACTTTGGGTTTAGCCCGACAAATTTGGCTTGAATTCTACATAAATATGGATAGAACGGAATTATGAAGGTGTTCACAATATGTATAGTCAGGCGATGACGATTGTCACCTTGCCCCTACCCCTCGTACAGTTATTGGTCTAGATATCTATCTTCCTTCGTTTGGCTTAACCTCAGAGATCTTCTATCGATCGTTATTTATCAAATAGCATATTATTTATTTATTCTATGTACGTATCATCATTTCTTATCACTTATCAGAGAGCATATCATTTGATAAGTCGTTTTTTTTTCCTGTTTTAGATTCAATCCTCCCCCTGGATTTCATCACAAACAGGGGATTTTCTCGGAAGAATTTCAGGACATAGGTAAGCCAAGTTTCTTCCTCTTCTTTTACTTTCTATTTTCTTTTAATCAGACAGTTGATTGAAAGGGTTCATCTGTTTACTGTTGTCTCAATGTCCCATTTTATCGTGAATGATTTGAACCAATTCTTCATAATACCTTTTCCTTCGGCTTGCCGTTCTTCCCCCTTCCAGATCACCCTCCCCACCAGGATGACCTGGACATCATATCATCCTGTGAGAAATGCCTGTACATATTCTGCGGGAAGTGCATCGAGCTTCAAAACCTCGCCCTGAAGGAGGTGGCACAACTGTTCGAGAAGATGGATATGGCAGAGAGCCTCTATCCGTCCAGCAAGGCGTTTGCAGCCCACTATCCTCTGTATGCTAGCGAACCTTTTGTGGCCAGGCTGAAGGTGAGTACTTTCAATTCGTTCACAGACATTAGGGACTGTTGCCGGACTGTTGCAGAGAGGACATTTGTCATCTTCCATTGAGTTTAACCTAACTTTGGGTCTTTCCTAACTGTGCTATTTCATCACACCTTCTTCCAGACGTTAAACCTGTGGTTCAATACAAGCAAGCAGGTCAGGTGTCGACTCCTGATCATAGCCAGGACATTCGAGGAAGAAGAGAAGGATCTCAACAAGCAGGATAGGAGAGATAGACCTGTGGGTGCACCCAGTAGTCCAGCGATGGAGGAGGATGAGGGACATTATGATATGTATGAGTAAGTATGGGATAATTTTCCGGGCCTGGGATAATTTTCCGGGCCTGGTTCCGTTTCCCGTATTGTGAATGGCATCGATCTCAAGGAAAGTGCCTTGAAATGCGAAAGCGCGTATTGAGGACTTCTGGAGAAATCTGATACAAATACCTAAGTGCAATACACAATGATGGATTCCTTGGATGATGTTTGTGGTTTTAGTTATTCTCTGCTTTATTGCTGGGTTTTAACAGGATTTATCCATATCCACTCCCCTCTATCATGTACTATCTCCATCCAGTCTTAATTTCTGTGGGGGTTAGTTCTTTGGTTCTTCCTACCAACTTCTCAGCACCTACCACCTAAAAAAAAAAAAAAAAAAAAAAAAAAAAACTTTAACCTCGTAGAAAAAAGTTCCCCCTTGTAAATATTATGTTACATAGCTCCCCCCATAAAGCTTTCCACAGGGGACCCTCAAATTAAAAAAAAGTTTGCCTAATGCATTCCCGCAGTTTTTTTTTCTTTTTCTTCTTCTCCTTATTTTCCTTCCAAACTTGGGAAATACTCGTATGCATGGAATTCCAGCACATTTTCTGTCAAAAGAGTTTAGTGCCTTCATCTTTTATAACCTAGATTTTTTTATTTTAATTGTAATTTGAAAATTGTAAATTTTATTGGCATGAAATCACGCCACTCCACTGATTTCAAGAACTCTTATCTTTACAGTCAGGTACAATCTAACAGTTATAATATTTATTAATGTTTCATTTCATGGCAACAATTAACAATACGTGTGCAAAACATACAATATCGATAAAGTTCTATATATTTTATTCCTAGAATTTGACAAGCTCGTCAAATCAGGGCAATGGCATGTGCCTAGAAAAATATTACCTACAATATGAATCCAAATTGGGTTAGGTACCTCCCAATGAAATTCAAAAATAGAAAAATTTTAATGGGAAACACTAATAACAGGTAGGTAGGTAGTACCTACCTAGAATACCTGGATAACATTGAACTGAGAACTGATAAAAAAAAAAAAAAAAAAAAAAAAAAAAACACAAGGAAAACTAGTTAAAGTTGAGCTTATATTAAAATCAATTAACTTTTTTGGAAAAGAGGTTTGATAGAGGGAGCTGTAACTACTACTATGGCCTTATCGTCCCGAAATCGAAGAGAGAAGGAAGACAGGATAGGAGAAAGTCAAATAATAATAATAGACTCTTGAGTGGAAGGTAACCGCTAGGCGAGGTTATCGCCGGAGGCGTTTTCTACCACCTAACCCTAAGAGCTCCATTATTATGTGGTCAAAATCTCAAATAAATGAGGATAAAATTCCATGCCTCGGCTGGGATCGAACCCACGCTCTCCTGTTTACCAGGCGAGCGTCTTGCTACCGAGGCAGGTAGCGTAGTGGTCGCGCTACCTGCCTCGGTCCTGGGTAAATCCTTCCTTTCTGTGTGTGACATCTGTGACAAGTAAAGGTGTGACACCAAAGTAGACGCGCTACCAACCAAGAAAACTAGGCTGGCGTCACTTAACTTTATTGGATGAAAGATGAAATTTGATTGACATTTTGATTTGAATGTGCTCTCTGAGAGGTCCAGACTTAATGTAGGTCCTTTTTCTGAGTGAAGTACAATACCTATTTACCGAAATAAATACCTACCTAACAGTCTCGAAGTCTTGAGCTTTTGTGTGAAAGTGTTTTACATAATAATTTAATAATATTAGGTAATTACTAATTAATATTCCAATCTGAATTTTCAGAAATTTCATCAAGAAAAACTTGAAGAAGCGTGGCTTGGTTCAATCATTGACATTCCTGGAGAAACTTCATCGCTGGTTGGTGAGGCAACAGAAGACGTTTCAGCTTCCTGAGGAGAATAGCGTAAGTACCTGGGTTACCTATCTGCTATTTATGTTAATTAACTTTAGTTAACAAACGACTGTAGAACTCACTCTAGCAAAGGCCTTTAGACTGATAGAGAGCTGTTGAAAAACAAACAGCAAGAAAAAAGAATCTTTCATAAACGAAAATTTTAATGAACGCCCGGTATCTTTCTATGTATGCAATGTGCCATACAAAGAACATAATTATCTATCTGGTTCCCTCATCTTTTCAGAATGCCGAATCCACCGAATTTCTTCAAGACGACTTGGACTTAGCCCGGCATGGCTACTGGAGCAAAGACTTCAGGAAATTGAATCTGCCCTCCTCACGAGGCGTATTTCTATTCCTGGCCAGGATTCCACTCGACATCATGCACTCCTATTTTAGACTTCGACTGGAAACCAACCCTGAGAAACCCTCACCTATGAGTTTACTTCAGGCAAGTAAATGTGTACCTACTTATCTAATCATTTCTTAATTACCTTTTAGAGTTTGTTTCAATTATCATAACTACTTGCAAAAACGGCCATCCTTGGACAGTAAGGACCTACTTGAGGTCTCAATAGAATGATAAAAATATGTAGAAATAGCTACAAACAAGCTTTGAATGAATGTCCACATCAAGATTTTATTCTAGAAGTTCTACGGAAACCAGTCATTTCCCCACGTCCTGGTTTATTTCCCACTAAATAAACCATTCTCACTTTTTTAATGACATAGTTACAGCCCCTACAGCAAACTCTTTCAAATATAGGATTCATCATTTTCATCTCTTCTAATTCTCTAAAATAACTTAATAATTAACATAACCTCACTTTATACTCACTTGATCTGGGCATAATAAGTATTTTCCTTCTGCCCTTACAAGATTAATTATTATTAGATATTATTATTATGAAACTTTATTTCTCATATAATATGGTACATAGTAAGTTTCCAATTATGGGCTATTAATAGCAAACATAATTGTTGTTCATGATGTTGTTGCTTTGATGTGAAGTTAATGTGAGAGGAATCTTCTTAGCAGGCGACAAAAGCTTTGAAAATGTTCACATTTTCTTCACAACTCCATCGCTTTCTGGAAGGTCCAGCAGGGCCCGTGGGATTATTATTATTATTATTATTTTCTCCCTCCAGCTAATGACCGAACTCAAGAAAGGTATCCGTCTAGCCGTCCTGAACAAGCAGAGATATTTGCGTCACGTCTCAGTAGCTCTGAGGGCAGAGGAAGATTCTGTGAAGGAAACGTTTAACCGACCCATTCACAGCTTTGATGAGAGCATGCAACGAGTTCTGGAGGTGAGCTATATAGTTGTGTCCACACATAGTCGATGGTCATCTACTATGTGTGAAAACATCTTCAATAATCATATTTTGAAGCTATAGTACAATGGAGGATTCAAATACACCTCCTGTGGGTAACTAGTTAACCCATGACGTTCAGAAAATTGATGTCTGAAAAGTTCCTCCGATCGAAATCCAAAACGAAAATACATAGAACGATCAGATCAAGGACCGATTTTGATCTCACGATTCTGGAGAGGAATTGGACCTTTGTCTATCGCTAGTCAATTACAAACCCTCAGAAATTGTGTGTGTTTTACTCTCTCTCTCTCTCTCTATTGTAGGGTATGTTTGAAGACGTTTCCTAACTGGAACAATTTTTACTTATTTTGCGTTTCAGCTGTACCTGAAATACCTCCAAGAATGGGTGAACATCGTGCAGCAAGAGGTCATCAAGAAGTACATTCTGGAGGAGGAGTGGGTATTTGTCAAGTCCATTTCGCCCCACATTCCCGGTGGCCGAGCACTATGTGGTGCCAGCTTCTGTCAGATGGCCAGTTCCATGCTGAGAGGCCTTTGCAACCGGTTCAAGTTGTACAAGGACCGCTGCTCCACGGAGCATTTGGACAGAGCCAATTTCGATGAAAAGTGAGTGGATGCCCCATAATGTGAGTTATTCGTAGAAGCTTAACCCATCCTTTGGGCTTTGGGCTTTAGGGCTGTTTGCCCCTCAGAGGCTTAGGGCCTCTAAGTGGGCTTTTTGTGTATGGGGTTAAAAGCTGCTATCCCATGGTAGTCATTAGTCCATTCAACAAAGTTTATTGTCATTGGTAATGAGGTCTTTCATATTATAAAGACACTTTATTAAGTTGTCTTTTATGATCCTGCAATAACCTCAGTTTTGTAGTGGTTAGAGCAGTGAAGGTTCAAGTCCAAGTCGAGTCATAAAATATATCTAGGTGTATTAATTGGGGAACTGGGCTTCCTGGGAGTCCAAGGGGTTAAACCGTGAGATAGGTGCCATGCTTACCTCATGGACACGGAAAGGCACGGTTGGTCCAGTGGTAACGCGCTTGCTTGCCATGCAGAAGGTCCCGGGTTCGAATCCCACCATCGACAAAAATTTGTACTCGTTTTTCGATTGCAAATATTTCAACGGGTTACTTTCTGGTGTTCCCGTGTTGACCCAGCACCTAAATGGGAAGTATAGTGTCTCTTCTCGCCCATCTGATGAGAGGCATACTACAAAATATTTATATTTTGACCAACTTCGTCAACGCTTGACAAACCATTCGGTTATTTATTATTTTTTTTAAAAAAAAGAGGTGGATATTTGGTTTTGGCTACAAATTTTACGAGTGGACTCAACTTTACACTCAACTTTTTTTTAAGAGGTTTGACAGAGGGAACTGTAACTGCAGCTATGGTCTTATCGTCCCGAAATCGAAGAGAGAAGAAAGACAGGATAGGAAAAAGCCAGCCGTTCCGAGAACGAACCTCATCCGTTCAGGATAAAAACAAACATTATCCGTTCAGGATAAAGTCCGCCCCGGGCGGGAATTGAACCCGCGGCCTAGCCCTTACAAGGCAGACGCGCTACCAGCCAAACTAACTAGGCTGGCTAAGGGGGGCTTCGAATGATTCGGTATACAATATACGTACAGACAGTAGATATTCCCTCTTTTTAAGCTAATTTTAACTTGTTCCCTTCGACCACCCCTTGTGGGCGTTCGAAAGAGGTCATCTGCTGGCAGTTGCCTCAATAGTTTACCTCTGTAATTAGGTTCGTAGAAGCTTAACCTAACCCATCCTTTAGGGCACCTAAGCCTCGGACTGGGCTTTTTGTATATGTCCTCCGTAACTTTTTCTGTTTCACCAGGACAAGGAAGGTTCGGCAAAGTGTACACCGCCGTCAACAACGAAACCGGTGAGCTTGTCGCCATGAAGGAAATTCAGTTACACAAGCAGAATGACGCCCGATTCGTCAAAGACATGTTGGTGGAGTTGAGAATACTGGAGGGCATCAACCAGAAGAATCTGGTCAAGTACTACGGCGTGGAAATTCATCGGGAAGAGATGGTCCTCTTTATGGAACTTTGTACTGAAGGTAATGGAACAGGGCAGGAGGAATTGATGGTCTGAGAAAAAACGGGTTTGAGAAGAGGTTTAGATTTAGAAAGACCCATACGACTGTCAATATTTTTCGAATTTTTAACTATAAGATCTACTGGTACTACGAGCTACAAGAGAAACGATTACCTAAACAATTATTAATCTTTCGACATTTTTTTTTTTTTCAAAGGTTAAACTAGGTAATGATGACTGTCTTCCTGGGCTTTAGAATATGTCTTATGTAAATGAAAGTTGTGTTCAAACAGTGTTTCCTTTCTGGCACTTAAGTCCCTATGGTTTCTCAGAGAACAAAGAGTTCGTTATCATGCGCAATGTGATTTTAGATTTTATACGAAAAGATTTCTTGTCTGATCTCGCTGATACTTTCAGGTACATTGGAATCCCTCGTTCAATCTACTGAGGATGGGCTTCCAGAAGTCCTGGTTAGGAGGTATACCAAACAGCTAGTGGATGCTATTAGCGCCCTTCATGAGAATACCATAGTGCATAGAGACATTAAAAGTAAGTCGTCTGGTGGTACTAGTAATTAACATACATAATTAACCTCCCCCCCCTTTATAAACCCTTTGTACTACGCCAACAGCAAATTTCGGTAAGTAGGTAATAACTTAGCAAGACTATGTTCCTATAATTATAATTGGCGTATAGGTACTGACCAGTTTTCCTAAAACTAACAAAAAAAAAAAATCAATTTTGTTTCACGTTTAACATCATTTTCTCCCGACTTTTAGGTGCAAACATATTTCTAACGGCTGAGGGCAACAGTTTGAAGCTGGGAGACTTCGGATCAGCTGTGAAGATTAGCGCTCATACCACTGTACCAGGAGAGCTTAATGGCTTTGTAGGAACTCAAGGTGAGGAATTCGTTAACAATGGGTATACCAAAATCAAACAAATTGATTTTTTTTTTAATCTAAATTGCGAATTCTCCATTCTGGAGGAATCAACTTTGATTGGTGGAATTCTTAAATAGTAAATGGTCCGTCATATGGTTCAACCTTTATCTTTTTGTTGCAGCGTACATGGCACCAGAAGTTTTCATGGACACCAATAAAGTAGGACATGGCCGGGCTGTTGATATTTGGTCTCTGGGTTGTGTGCTCGTAGAAATGTCTTCAGGAAAGGTAGGATTCTCGAGGTTACTTTAAAGTCTTTTTCCCCCTTCCCTTTGTTTCATGGAGGGACAATGGGTATCTCTAATCTTTTATGGGCAAATAATTTTTATGGGCTGAAGGCCACCCGAAGTTTTATCTCCATATTCCTTATCCATTGACCTTCCAAGTATTTCTCCAAAAATTAGCTACGAACCTACAACTCGATAACGTATTAATTTCTTTTCCTTCCAAATATGTATAAATGAAAAGGTTCTCTATATCTCGACGCCTAGCGCCTACTTACCATTACTGATTTTGCCACTTTCCACAGAGACCATGGGCAGAGTACGACTCCAACTACCAGATCATGTTCAAAGTGGGCATGGGAGAAACCCCAACAATCCCCGAGTCTTTGAGCGACGAAGGTCAAGCGTTTGCCGAGCTCTGTCTCCGCCACGATCCAGCTCAGCGGGCCACCATCTTCGAACTGCTTCAACACCCGTTCCTCATTGTCAGTTGCGAGGAAGATGTGTGCAATCCCCGCTCTGTCCCGGCCAGCGTTTTGCAAGACTACTTGAAGCTAGGCATTGTGCTTCCTCCGATGAGTGAGGACAGTGTGAAAGTGTATGCACGTAGGTAGCAGCATGTATTTTGTGTAGGTAATGTCTGGCATAGGCAAGGAGAAAAGGTAATGAATGGCATAAAATTCAATATCTAAAGAGATTTGTGGATTATAGGTAGGGACATGGGCTACACACTATATGTAAGTAGGCACCTATAAATAGGTATGTATTTAAATGGGGCTGGAGTGTTCCGGAAGTGGGAAAAGTTTGTCTAAATAATAGATAAGGTACAAGTTCAAGGGTTTCTAGGTACTGGTATGTCCTTCTCCCTCTTGCGGTCTTGCCCCATGAGGACCTTACCTGATTGCAAGTTGAGAGAGAGAGAGAGAGAGAGAGAGAGAGAGAGAGAGAGGAAAAGGGGAGGGAATGACTTCAATACAAATTTCTGCACACTCCAATCTAGTAAGCCCTTCTACACCAAAATTACTCGAAGTCAAGGTATCAAAGTGCCAAAGGTCGTTGACCTCAGCAAAGGTACCTGAGGCCTTTGAGTAAGGAAAGCGTTGTTTTGGCATGCAATCAAAACCTTTGACCTAGATATGAGAAAAAGATAAGCGGTAGATATATTAGGTATACTTAGGTACAATCATACCTACCTACATACCTAGGTATAGTGATATATTAGGTACACTCATACCTACCTACATACAAAGGGTTTAGGTACCTACATAGATTTCTCAAGTTTAATTGGACTTTTCATTTTGTTCGAGAACTCTATCACACAACAATAGAGATCTAATTAGTGGAAAACGGTAAATGCCTCAAAGGCATTAAGCAATGAAAAATGTTCAAGTTAAAAATTTGTTTGCCAGCCTAGTCAGCTTGGTTGGTAGCGCGTCTGCCTTTTAAGCGCTAGGCCGCGGGTTCGATTCCCGCCCGCGGCGGGTTTTTATCCACAACGGATAATGTTCGTTATCGGAGCAGTTAAAGTTCCCTCTATCAAACCTCTTGAAAAAAAAGTTTGTTATGTAAGGATTGGGTAGGTATGAAAATCAAAATACTGGAGATTTTTCATGAGGAAAGAGAGGGAGAGAGAAAGAGACAGATTAGAGAGAGAGAGAGAGAGAGAGAGAGAGAGAGAGAGAGAGAGAGAGAGAAGAGAGGGGGAACTAATTCCATTATTAGAATTAGAACTAAAGGTCCAAAGGCAGAGACCTGACAAACAGAATTGAAAATTTGATGTTTGAATGCGATAGATATAGTCGTATTGCACTTCCCTCAAGGTTAAGGGCGCCTTACACCTCAGCCTCTTTGAGCTTTTTGTTAGAAGCCTCTTTCTGCAATAGGTAAGTACTGATTTTACTGATAGGACTATTAAGACCTAAACATGGTAAGTAAGTAGTAGTACAATAATATGAAGGCAGATTGTATTTTTTCTGAGCACCAAATCCAGGATCATTAGGTGCTCGATTTTATGCATGGTTCCTAGTTCCAGTAGTTCCTAGAAGGGTGACATGTTACCGGATGATTTTACTAAGACAGAGACAAAAAAATAGTAGTACAATAATATGAAGGCAGATTGTATTTTTTCCGGGCACCAAATCCAGGATCATTAGGTCCTCGATTTTATGCATGGTTCCTAGTTCCAGTAGTTCCTAGAAGGGTGACATGTTACCGGATGATTTTACTAAGACAGAGACAAAAAAACAAACCCTCTCTTTCTTCTTCTCCTCCTCCTCACTCTCCTCCTCTCTCCCGTCCTCCTTCTCTCTCTCTCTTTCTCTCTCTCTCTCCCCCTCTCCTCTCTCTCACTCTCTCTCGTCCTCCTTCTCTCTCTCTCTCCCTCTCCTCTCTCTCACTCTCTCTCTCGTCCTCCTTCTCTCACTCTCTTCCCTTGCCCTTCCTCTCCTCAAGCTTAAACCCATATGAAAATTCAGGTGTCACAAAGTGTATGTAAAAGCTAGTACTAGGTATTTTACTGGCACGGAGTCAAAATTTTGCACTACCTATACCCTATACATATTCCCATTTCCCAAATCGGAGAGGGGAATTCTCTAGTCCCATTAGTTTCCCATTACCCGTGATAAATCCCACGTTAGCTCTAATTACCCTGGCGTTCCGGGATTATTTCCTGTTTACTATTTTCGAAAGCTCGTGTTACCTTCGCTTTGTATTTATGTATCTTAGACTCTAATTACCCTGGTGTTCCGGGATTATTTCCTGTTTACTATTTTCGAAAGCTCGTGTTACCTTTGCTTTGTATTTATGTATCTTAGGTTTCTAGGTACCTATATTGATTTTTTTTTTAAGAGGTTTGACAGAGGGAATTGTAACTGCTATGGTCTTATCGTCCCGAAATCGAAGAGAGAAGGAAGACAGGATAGGGGTTTCTAGGTACCTATATTGAAAATTGAAACTTTCGGTCTGTTTTCCTATTGGACTGCGTAAGCGGTGACTTAAAATTGCACATACAGATAGGGTGAATGGCTAAATAATTAATTCAAAGATCATTTTGTTTATTCGAAGCTAATGTTTTAGGTAAAAATAACGTCACCACGGACCACATTTTGGGTGGGTTTCGCCAACCTTGTTTTTGACCCCTGAGAAGGCTATAATCCTATACAAATCAAGTGGACGCTAACAGGCTTTAAGAGTCTGTCTTACTATGTACCTATCTATACCCTATATTCCCATTTCCCAAATCGGAGAGGGGAATTCTCCAGTCCCATTAGTTTCCCATTACCCGTGATAAATCCCACGTTGACTCTAATTACCCTGGCGTTCCGGGATTATTTCCTGTTTACTATTTTCGAAAGCTCGTGTTACCTTCGCTTTGTATTTATGTATCTAAGTTTCTAGGTACCTATAATGAAAATTGAAACTTTTGGTCTGTTTTCCTATTGGACTGCGTAAGCGATGACTTAAAATTGCACATACAGATAGGGTGAATGGCTAAATAATTAATTCAAAGATCATTTTGTTTATTTGAAGCTAATGTTTTAGTTAATGATAAATCCCACGTTAACTCTAATTACCCTGGCGTTCCGGGATTATTTCCTGTTTACTATTTTCAAAACCTTGTGTACCTTCGCTTTGTATTTATGTATCTAGGTTTCCAGGTACCTATATTGAAAATTGAAAATTTTGGTCTGTTCTCCTATTGGACTGCGTAGGCGGCGACTTAAAATTGCACATACAGATAGGGTGAATGGCTAAATAATTAATTCAAAGATCATTTTGTTTATTTGAAGCTAATGTTTTAGTCCAAAATAACGTCACCACGGACCGCATTTTGGGTGGGTTTCGCCAACCTTGTTTTTGATCCCTAAGAAGGCTATATCCTATACAAATCAAGTGGACGTTAACAGGCTTTAAGAGTCTGTCATCCCTAAGAGCCTGTTAGCTTAATAAAACACTCTTAACAGCTTTCCTATACAAATCAAATGGACCTAAACAGGCTTTCTAGGGACTGAAAAAAAAAAAAATATATATATATATATTGGTGAAATTCACAGTTTGTGTTCCATTGTGATTTTTCCCTCTTGGCGTTTTATTTTGCCCACCGTGTTTTTTTCAGTATGACCGTCCCGTATTGAATAAGATATTCCACAATGGCTCGCGTGCATTCTGTTCAGAAAGTTGCACTTTACGATTTCACTTTTTATTGTTTTTCGAAAGTTCCTGTCTGTGACTCTCCCTTCAATCTCTCTCTCTCTCTTCAATACATATTGAAGTTCAGCCCCTTTCTCTCTCTCTCCCTGTCCCTCTCCCTCCCTCTTTCTCTCCCTCTCCCGGTAATGTGAGTAATGAAATGTCTAGACAATGTACCTAGATATACTCCCAATGATATTATTTGCACCCTGGCCACACTGAGTGGCGGATGAAAAGAAGGGTAAAAGTTGAAAAAGGTCTTGG
This sequence comes from Diaphorina citri, assembly GCF_000475195.1. Classification (NCBI taxonomy): domain Eukaryota; kingdom Metazoa; phylum Arthropoda; class Insecta; order Hemiptera; family Psyllidae; genus Diaphorina; species Diaphorina citri. Next base: position 90,549 of record NW_007378486.1, read on the forward strand.
GGATTTACTGGAACATTTCAACAGTGACTAACACCCATATTTTATGAACAAAATGCTGGCTCTTAAGTTCGTGCTAAGCATAGTCTCAAGGCATTTGATTGGTCAATTTTGACTTGAGACTGATCTAAGAACGATCATTCTTGTTCATAAATACGAGTGTAAGAATCATGTACTAAGCTAGGTATATTGTGTTGAAAACTTTGAAATTAGGATACCTGGTACCTACTTAATACCACAAGCACCATCCCCAAAAGTAATTTAATTCAAAATGCATGAAAAAGTCATTAAATTCTCGGGGTTGCTGTCGCTTATTTCGATAGATTGAGTGATTTCGCGGGATTGAACCTAAGAAATAATAGAGCTTACTGCTTTTATGTATTTTAGGTAATTATTAGCTATTCCTTGTGTAAAAATCTGGTGTGAACATCACACAACTTTCTTTATCCTATTGAATGATGCTTATTTGGGTGTTGTTCTATAGTAACCTTTACAATATTTCTAACGTTTAGTCAGTATCGCTGAAAACCGCCAAAAAGCGATAAAATACCGCCAACTGCAGCACCTATCTTAACCAAAAGTTGTGTTGCATCCTTGTCACATTTGTGGACTACATACCAACTTTCAAGTCTCTAGCTCATATCGTTCCCGAGATATTATTGAATTACACCGAAATAAAAATTAGAAAAATATATGTGGGCAGATGGGCCAATAAATGGTACGTTTTTTAAGTGGGCGAATAAATGGTACACTTACCCTATGTATGAATTAATGAAAAATCGTCAAGGTAAAACTCGAAACCCACTTGGTTTGTTCAAAAACTCGGGAAGTAACTTTAACCCAGCACCATCAGTTTACTGGTTTTGTGTGCGGTTTTGTGGCTTAAATAACGAAGGGGATGTTAAACACGTGTACATATTAAGTAAGTATGTATCTAGGTACATGGTACATATTAAGTATGTAGGTAGGTACATAGGTATACACGTGTGGTAGGTACATAGGTATAGGGTATACACCCTATAACTATAATGTACCTAACTACCTATGTAAAGGAGGGGGGGGGGTAAGTACCTATTTATATATTGTAAGTACTTAGGTAGTATGTAGAAGAGGGTTATGTACTTATAGCTACCTATGTACAATACAAACATTTTGTCTCTCACCTGCCTAGTTTTGAAGGGATGTGAGGGCTAGAATAAATATAGGTAGGTATAGGCGTATGAATCAATTTTGTTTCACGTTTAACATCATTTTCTCCCGACTTTTAGGTGCAAACATATTTCTAACGGCTGAGGGCAACAGTTTGAAGCTGGGAGACTTCGGATCAGCTGTGAAGATTAGCGCTCATACCACTGTACCAGGAGAACTCAATGGCTTTGTAGGAACTCAAGGTGAGGAATTCGTTAACAATGGGTATACCAAAATCAAACAAATTGATTTTTTTTTTAATCTAAATTGCGAATTCTCCATTCTGGAGGAATCAACTTTGATTGGTGGAATTCTTAAATAGTAAATGGTCCGTCATATGGTTCAACCTTTATCTTTTTGTTGCAGCGTACATGGCACCAGAAGTTTTCATGGACACCAATAAAGTAGGACATGGCCGGGCTGTTGATATTTGGTCTCTGGGTTGTGTGCTCGTAGAAATGTCTTCAGGAAAGGTAGGATTCTCGAGGTTACTTTAAAGTCTTTTTCCCCCTTCCCTTTGTTTCATGGAGGGACAATGGGTATCTCTAATCTTTTATGGGCAAATAATTTTTATGGCCTGAAGGCCACCCGAAGTTTTATCTCCATATTCCTTATCCATTGACCTTCCAAGTATTTCTCCAAAAATTAGCTACGAACCTACAACCTATAGAGTGCCCTTGCTTCTTTTATTCTTTGTTAGACCAACCTCAGTGGTGTGGTGGTTAGCGCGGAGGTCTTCCGATCTGGAGGTTAGCGGTTCGAGTTCAAGTGAAGTCATGAAATTTAGCGTACGTGGAACGACATTTGTGACAAGCATCATTTATGCTAACACAATTAAAATTTATCTCTTTTATTATTTATTAGTTATACATACCTATCCAAGTTTTCTTCTTCCTCCTCTTCTTTTTCTTACCTTCTTTAGACTTAGGTCCATGACACTCGGCGCTCTAAGCCCCGAAGAAGTTAGTTAGTGACACAGAAAAAAACGGTCATGTTAGAAATAATAAAGGTCATCTGTGAGTCGGACCCTGAAGGGATTCGGGATCGACCTCACCTAATTCCCACTACATGTATCCCCTACAGTATTCCCACATACAATGCGGCATCTCTTCGGATTGATATTGACCTAAATGCAGCAGAACAAGAGCTCAAGAACATTATAACAATGTCAGATGATACCTGGAGCAGGGAAGAAAAAGAAATGGAGAAAGGAAGAAAGAAAGGAACAAGAGGGAAAGAAGAACGAGAGGGAAAGAAAGAGATCAAGAGACAGAAAAAAAGAGAAAAGGGGGAGGGAGATAGGAATGAGAGAGAAGGAAGGTAATTTCTATTTTCCAGCAATCTCTCCCAGGTACGAGTACATTAGGTACCTAGAGTGCCCTTGCTTCTTTTATTCTTTGTTAGACCAACCTCAGTGGTGTGGTGGTTAGCGCGGAGGTCTTCGGATCTGGAGGTTGGTGGTTCCAAGTCAAGTAGTCATGTCATTAAATCTAGGGTAAATGCTTGTGACAAGCATTTATGCTAACACAGTTAAAATTCCTTTGCCTAATTATTTGTTAGTGATCTAAGTTTTCCTCCTCTTCTTCTTTTTCTTCTTCCTCCTCCTCCTCCTCCTTCTTCCTCCTCTTTTTCTTCTTCTTACTTTGTTTAGACTTAGGTCCATGACACTCGGTGCTGGAAGACCAGAAGAAGTAAATATGTAGTGACAGCCACGGATGACAATAAAAGTATTTATTATTGTCATCCGCGGCTGTTAGAAAATACATTACTGCGTTTATTATAGGATAAGTACATGTAAAGGTCATCTGTGAATTGGACCCTGAAGGGATTTGGGACCGACCTTACCTAATTCCCACTACATATATCCCCTACACTCCCTACAGTATTCCCATACATAATGCGGTATCTCTTCAGATTGATATTGACCTAAATGCAGCAGAACAAGAGCTCAAGAACATCATAACAATCTCAGATGATACCTGGAACTGGGGGAAGAAAAGGAAATGGAGAAAGGAAGACAGAAAGGAACAAGAGGGGAAGAAGAACGAGAGGGAAAGAAAGAGATCAAGAGACAGAAAAAAAGAGAAAAGGGGGAGGGAGATAGGAATGAGAGAGAAGGAATAAGGTATTCCCACACATAATGCGGCATCTCTTCAGATTGATATTGACCTAAATGCAGCAGAAGAAGAGCTCAAGAACATCATAACAACTTCAGATGATACCTGGAGCAGGAGGAAGAAAAAGAAATGGAGAAAGGAAGACAGAAAGGAACGAGAGGGGAAAGAAGAACGAGAGGGAAAGAAAGAGATCAAGAGACAGAAAAAAAGAGAAAAGGGGGAGGGAGATAGGAATGAGAGAGAAGGAATAAGAGAAAGGGGGAGTCAGAAAAAAATTGAGGAGAAGAAAGAAGAAAAAAAAAGAAAGTGGAACAATCTCATATCGGAGGGTGAGAAGGAGAAAGAGAAGCAGAGGAAGAAGGAAAGAGACATGAGAGAAGACTAGGAAAAGGTAAAATAAAGGGAGAGAGGTTAAGGATAGGGAGTAACTAGTAAAGAAGAGACTCGAGAAAGATGAAGCGGAAATAGAAACTAGAAGAAGCAAGAAATAGGGAGGAAAAAGAAGAAGAGTAGAGAAGGGAAGAGCAGAAAATAGAAACGTAAGCAAGGGAAGATTAACTGGGGTAGGGGAAAGAAAGTGGAACAATCTCATATCGGAGGGTGAGAAAGAGAAAGAGAAGCACAGGAAGAAGGAAAGAGACATGAGAGAAGACTAGGAAAAGGTAAAATAAAGGGAGAGAGCTTAAGGACGGAGTAATTAGTAAAGAAGAGACTCGAGAAAGATGAAGCGGAAATAGAAACTAGAAGAAGCAGGAAATAGGGAGGAAAAAGAAGAAGAGTAGAGAAGGGAAGAGCAGAAAATAGAAACGTAAGCAAGGGAAGATTAACTGGGGTAGGGGAAAAAGAAAAGAAGGAGAGAAAATAGAGGAGGGAGGGAGAGAGATCAGTATGTTATGACGTCAGCAAGAAGGAAAAAAAATAGAATTTCATTTTCTTTCTTTTTACTTTTTTACTCTTTTTCCTTTTCCTTCTCCTCTTTTTGTGTCCCATTTCATCCCCCTTCTTGTTCCTTCTCCTTCTTTAGTCCGTCCTTCCTTTATTATTACGATAGTCTTTTTCCTCTTCCTTCTCCTCTTTTTGTGTCCCATTTCATCCCCCTTCTTGTTCCTTCTCCTTCTTTAGCCCGTCCTTCCTTTATTGTTACGATAGTAATAAAAAGGTATAAGGGACGGACTATTGTATTCGCTTCGGTGTCGTCTGTCTGTCAGTCACTCTGTCTGTCCCCATAGAAGGACTTATCCAAACCTGGTCCACCTATTACAATAGTAATAAAAAGGTATAAGGGCCGGACTATTGTATTCGCTTCGGTGTCGTCTGTCTGTCAGTCACTCTGTCTGTCCCCATAGAAGGACTTATCCAAACCTGGTCCACCTATATATCAAATTAAAGGTCTTTTTACCAGCAACACGAAAATGGTGGTGCAAATTTTGTCCAGAAAACCATAAAGCCGAACGACTATCTGGGGAATAACTCCCGGTCGAACTCAAGCTGGATGAAGAGTGACCAAATATATCAGTAGTTACCAACATGTGTCAAAAGTGTCAGAAAGCTCACTACAGGACAAGCCATCAGTCGAGTGTAAGACACAAGAAAATTCTCGGAAACCTTACAAAGTCTAGAGGTTACGCTAGTCAGGTTTCTAAACTCAGGGAGTAATTGAATTAGGTTTTATAGATTGCGGCAAAGTGAGTATAGTCAATAGGCGTATATACATGTAGGTCTATAGGGTAGACAGGTCTAAATTACAGGGTAGTCCAGTAAAATGTGGCCTCAAAAGATACTAATCTCCGTATAGGTACCCTTAAGTAGGTGCAACCCGCATGGGTCTAAATTACAGGGTAGTCCAGTAAAATGTGGCCTCAAAAGATACTAATCTCCGTATAGGTACCCTTAAGTAGGTGCAACCCGCATTAATACCAACATGTGTCAAAAGTGTCAGAAAGCTCACTACAGGACAAGCCATCAGTCGAGTGTAAGACGCAAGAAAATTCTCGGAAACCTTACAAAGTCTAGAGGTAACGCTAGTCAGGTTTCTAAACTCAGGGAGTAATTGAATTAGGTTTTATAGATTGCGGCAAAGTGAGTATAGTCAATAGGCGTATATGTAGGTCTATAGGGTAGACAGGTCTAAATTACAGGGTAGTCCAGTAAAATGTGGCCTCAAAAGATACTAATCTTCGTATAGGTACCCTTAAGTAGGTGCAACCCGCATTTTTTCATGATCCAAGCGCAAACCTGGATTTTTCGCATCAGGTGAGGATTTTCTTCTTTGCTTCATAAAAAAGATTTTCTAACTAAAATCCAATCTGATGTAGGTACAGTGTACACCTTAAAACGTGTCCTTTAGAACTAACTTGAGGCTTTTTGAAACCAAAAATCTTTGATATTTTGTTTTGAAAACTCTAAAATTGAAAAAGAAAGAAAAAATCTTTTGAACCAGCAATATTAAAGTGGAACACCCTGTATAATAGCTATCCCTAGCGGATATTGATTGATGTGCATCTTGTAACGCGAGATTAGAGTTCCAAACTAGAGGTCGTCCTGCGATTCGCCAAAGAAAAAGTAATGTGGGTGTCAAAATAATGAGCCTTTATTTGAAAATAACTATCTCCCTTATTTTGTTCGAAAGGTAAAAGGTCACAATCTAATCAGGTCGCAGTGACAAAGGACTTTTACGGCCGGTTCTTTCTTTTCTTCTTCTCCTTTTCATTTTTCTACTTCTTTCTCCTAATCCTCTTCCATATTGTTCTTTGAATCTATGCTACCTATATATTTTTTATCGTCTTCCTCTTCTTCCTTCTCCTTTATCTTCCTCTTTTCATCCTCCATATTCTTCTTTGCTATTTTGTCGTTTTTCTCTTCCTTTTTCCTCTTCCATATTGTTCTTTGAATATATGCTACCAATATATTTTTTATCGTCTTCCTCTTCTTCCTTCTCCTTTATCTTCCTCTTTTCATCCTCCATATTCTTCTTTGCTATTTTGTCGTTTTCTTTTAATAAACTTTTTCCCATTTACAACGCCTCTTCTCTTTATACCCGCGCTGATCCTACTATAATTGAGGTCCTTGATGTAAGAAGGGCGTAAGTCGGAAAATTTTGTTTTGAGAAAAATAGCTTTAAAATTTCATTATGACTTTTAGTTATTTACCCACCTTTTGTTCACTTTCCAGGGGTCTCCATAGTCTGCTACCAATGTAATTCTCTGCGATTCGCCAAAGAAAAAGTAATGTGGGTGTCGAAATAATGAGCCTTTATTTGAAAATAACTATCTCCCTTATTTTGTTCGAAAGGTAAAAGGTCACAATCTAATCAGGTCGCAGTGACAAAGGACTTTTACGGCCGGTTCTTTCTTTTCTTCTTCTCCTTTTCATTTTTCTACTTCTTTCTCCTAATCCTTCTCTTCCTTAAGGCCCTTGATGGAAGAAGAGCATAAGTCGGAAAATTGTGTTTTGAGAAAAATGGCTTTAAAATATTTCATTTTGACTTTTAGTTATTTACCCACCTTTTGTTCACTTTCCAGGGGTCTCCATAGTCTGCTACCAATGTAATTCGGCCTACGACCCCCGATGAGGTCCTTGATGTAAGAAGGGCGTAAGTCGGAAAATTATGTTTTGAGAAAAATGGCTTTAAAATTTCATTATGACTTTTAGTTATTTACCCACCTTTTGTTCACTTTCCAGGGGTCTCCATAGTCTGCTACCAATGTAATTCGGCCTACGACCCCCGATGTGGGGACCCGTTCGACCCGTACAGTCTGGGAACAGTCAACTGCAGTCTGCTACCAATCCCGGAAAATCTGCTCCATAAGGAATACCAAACACCTGTCATCTGCAGAAAAATCATCCAGAAAAGTAACTAAACTTATTTTTAGCTAAATGCCCTTTAGGGATGAAATTTTATTATTATTATACAACTTTATTTCTCATATAATATGGTACATAGTAAGTTTCCAATTATGGGCTATCAGTAGGTAGTCTAGATAGTGACCAAGAATCACATGGTACCAGATATGCCAAAGATATTCGACTAACTGGTACATGCGAAATCGGGCTATGCGAAAATGTAGAAGAAGTATTTAAACACAAATAATGTGATTCTTCATACCTATGTAGAGTGTAGGTAGTGCATATAAGTAGTATGGTATCCCGTTGGAACGGGAAGAGGCAAAGAAAAAAGTGGAGCTGTGTACTAAAGACAGGTGGGGGTACTTTCTACTTACCTGTAAATGAAAATTTCAAGAGAACATACTTACCTACATTATCAATCATCTATCACCAAAGACGAACTTTGGGAACCAAAAAGCGCCAACTGTATTCTGACTGGAATCAAAATTGGCACCAAGCTCCCACTCCTGACCTTAGAAAAACTGAAGCAATCCCGAACTAAAGTTACCAAACCACCACCAAATCCAATATGGTGGGCGAACAAAAATTTCTGGCGTGTGAAAAAATTTCAAGATCTCGGGCAATAAGTCTGTTGGATCATTGACCAATGGTCTGTTTAGTCAAGTGACCTGGTAACATAGAAATCTTAGGCCAGCCACTCACTATCAAGTAAACCTGACAGGTATTCGCTTCGGTGTCGTTCGTGTGTCTGTCTATGTGTCTGTTTGTCTGACCCCATAGAAGGACTTATCCAAACCTAGTCGACCTAAGTATATATCAAATTAAGGTCTTTTGTTCAAATTTTGTTCAGAAAACCAAAAAGCCAAAAGACCAAAAAAACTGGTTTTTGGGGGGTTTTTTTCACATTTTCTCACACAAATGAGCTCTGATCTTGAAATTTGTTGCGACGACCTAATAAACTCAAAGCGAGAAAGTTTTAGATAACACTTCAGTCGTTATTTTAAGACCGGTTTTAGCGTCACCTGTGTTAAGCTAGCTGAGCGAGGCCACAAACTAATCCTCACATTACTCACTCACCATTTTCATTTTCTTGCTTCCCCTCCAGTTTACTCCAAGAGACGTGTGGTCCGGGGCTGTGGTTACATCAATGAGGAACGGGACGACTGTTATAGACGTACCGGGACCTTTGACGTCGACTCTACCTATTGCGCCTGCAAAGGCGACATTTGCAACGGCTCCCCCTCGCTGGGCCAATCAACGAGCTTGGTGGTGACGTCACTGCTGGCCGCCGTTGTCCTATTGGCCCAAAACCGGCTGTTATGAGCGTGTTAGAACTCTTTAAGTCGTGTGATGTTCACACCAGATTTTCTTTTTTATAGACGTATCATTGTCCTTTATAACGGACGTTCCTATGTTGGTCCATATGATAGTTCTCCTATTGGCCCGAAACCGGCTGTTATGAGCGTGTTAGAACTCTTTGAAGTCGTGTGATGTTCACACCAGATTTTCTTTTTTATAGACGTATCATTGTCCTTTATAACGGACGTTCCTATGTTGGTCCATATGATTGGACAGAGGGGTAGAAACCAAAACTGCCGATTTTGTTCAATCGCACGCGAGCTGGACGCAAATTGAGAATAACTGACATGACACCACTTAATTTGGAGGTTGCTCGTTCTAATCCAAGTCATGTCATAAGTAAATGAATTTTGTGATAGGCATGTATTACTTGTTGCGGACCACAATTTGCGTCCAGCTTAACGTGTTGTTATGTTAAACCATGTAGAATACCAATTAAATAGATAAAGTTCATGTGGTCTCAAATAAAATAGATGAAATTCTTAGTTTGAAAATCACCAGGAATAACTGACATGACACCACTTAATTTGAAGGTTGCTCGTTCTAATCCAAGTCATGTCATACGTAAATGAATTTTGTGATAGGCATGTATTACTTGTTGCGGACCACAATTTGCGCCCAGCTTAACGTGTTGTTAAACCATGTAGAATACCAATTAAATAGATAAAGTTCATGTGGTCTCAAATAAAATAGATGAAATTCTTAGTTTGAAAATCACCAGCCACAATTTGCGTCCAACTTAACGTGTTCTTAAACCATGTAAACCAATTAAATATGTAGATAAAGTTCATGTGGTCTCAAATAAAATAGATGAAATCCTTAGTTTGAAAATCACCACCGAGTGACTGACGCTTTTCAAAAATAGTTTCTAGAAATCTAGACCAAAATAACACAAAGTATGCCATTAAAATCACCACCGAGTGACTGACGCTTTTCAAAAATAGTTTCTAGAAATCTAGACCAAAATAATACAAAGTATGCCATTTTACCCATCTTATTCCTTGGGACACACCAATTAGGTATGCATACTCTCCTAATACATACAGAGATGTATCTAGGTAAATACATAGATTTTTGTAACAAAGTTTTCCTAAAGGAAGAAGGTGTGGAGAGGGAAAAAGGGAAGTTAGAAAGGGAGAGGAGAAGGAGAGGGAGAGGAAATATAATAGAGCAAGAATGGGAGGAAGGACAGGGAAGAATTTAGAGAGGAGGAAGTAGAGGGTGAAGGAGGAGGTAAAGAGGGAGAGGGAGGTCTTTCGGATCGATACTCCTTGATGACGTAATAACTATTACATAACGTGCCTTGATTTCAATGGGTAGGTAGCTGGTAGGTAGGTAATTTCTCACACCAATTAGGTATGCAATTATGCATACTCTCCTAATACATACAGAGATGTATCTAGGTAAATACATAGATTTTTGTAACAAAGTTTTCCTAAAGAAAGACATACTTTACACCAATTAGGTATGCATACTCTCCTAATACATACAGAGATGTATCTAGGTAAATACATAGATTTTTGTAACAAAGTTTTCCTAAAGAAAGACATACTTTGATAACCAAAACTTCACTCCCCTAGATTTGAAACAAGCTGAAGAAAGTCCGAACCCAGTCAGCAAATCGAGCTACTCTAAATATGTCAGCACTTAGGTAATATGCTGACTTTTTGTGAGAGTATTAGCTAATTTTTCATGAACCCAGTCAGCAAATCGAGCTACTCTAAATATGTCAGCACTTAGGTAATATGCTGACTTTTTGTGAGAGTATTAGCTAATTTTTCAAAAAACATGTCATTTCTTTAGGACACCCTCAATTCTAAGATAAAGCTGTTTATTTTCTGTTTACGTTATCCCATAAGTGCTTTATTAATGAGTAAACTTTAGGTTTAAATTTCGATTATACTATGTTATCTAGGCATAGGTTCTCCATATTTTTTCGAAATAAATATACGATTAAGTAAGTATTATTAAGTTTTATAAACTTGCCTCTGTCCTTGACTTTTTAGAGATATGTATGGGTGACTTTAAGGGACAATGAAACTGAAGGGAAAGGCCCTTTTTATGTGAATACCTCTATAAATAATGAATAATTGTAAAATTTTCATTTGTGGGACCTTTTTGAAGAACAAATCACCAACCGATATGAATTTTCCATTTTTGGTGCTTCCCCTATTGGCGGAAGAACATGGTAAAATTAAAATTTGAAAAGGGGACAATAAAACTGAAGGGAAAACCCCTTTTTGTGGGAATACCTCTATAAATAATGAATAATTGTAAAATTTTCATTTGTGGGACCTTTTTGAAGAACAAATCACCAATCGATATGAATTTTCCATTTTTGGTGCTTCCCCTATTGGCGGAAGAACATGGTAAAATTAAAATTTGAAAAGGCCCTGTTTGTTGGATCGAGCTCAAACTTATACCAAATTGCTACGTTATTTTGGTATCTCTAAAAAGTCAAAGATGGCAGAATTTTCATTTTATTCCTCTAGTTTTACTTCAACTAATGTACCAAATTGCTACGTTATTTTGGTATCTCTAAAAAGTCAAAGATGGCAGAATTTTCATTTTATTCCTCTAGTTTTACTTCAACTAATATCAGATAAAAACAAAATTGCCTATTATTTTTGATTGATTTGTTTCATATAGTGTGTTGAATTGTACATAATTCTAGTCATTATAACTTTATAAGTCAATAAAAAGTTACTCGTTGAATCAACTCGCTGATTGGTCATTTTTATTTGGTATCAAAAGGACAAAAATCTTTAAAATTTTCTATTACTAAGTACGTTATTTTGGTATCTCTAAAAAGTCAAAGATGGCAGAATTTTCATTTTATTCCTCTAGTTTTACTTCAACTAATATCAGATAAAAACAAAATTGCCTATTATTTTTGATTGATTTGTTTCATATAGTGTGTTGAATTGTACATAATTCTAGTCATTATAACTTTATAAGTCAATAAAAAGTTACTCGTTGAATCAACTCGCTGATTGGTCATTTTTATTTGGTATCAAAAGGACAAAAATCTTTCTGTTCAAAAGACAATTCGCCAGGACCTTCTTCTTCCGTTTGAACTCTTTCTTCAGCTTCTTTTTCTTCTTGAGGAGTCCTCCGTGGAGGTGACGGCCTTCGGGACCTCCGTAGTCGTAGTCCGCCACTGATGAAGGCTGGTCGTCAAATTGGACGCCAGAGCAGAGCAGACAGAGGAGGGAGAACGCGCACAGACCCTGTGGGAGAGATTTAGGAACGGTGTCATAAAGGAAATACCTGAAAATGGCTACTTTCTCTGTGGCGTATATTATCTCTAGTAGCTCTGTCAAACTTTCTTGACTTGGCGGGGGAGCGCTGAAAAAATTTCAAGATCTCGGGCAATAAGTCTGTTGGATCATTGACCAATGGTCTGTTTAGTCAAGTGACCTGGTAACATAGAAATCTTAGGCCAGCCACTCACTATCAAGTAAACCTGACAGGTACACCCGATCAGGTCAGCCTATCAGGGCTACCTGATAGTGTGTGTGCTCATTTGGTATCAGGTAGACCTTACAAACGGACCTTTTCAGCCATACCTGTCAGGTCTACCTGATAGTGTGTGTCCTTATCAGGTAGGTGGACCTGTCAGGTCTACCTGATAGTGAGTGGCTGGCCTTACAAGATCTCTCACACATTATCTCACACCTACCTTCCTATATGTTTTGATGATATTGTTGTGTGGATTTTTTTTTTTTTTTTGTGTTTAA
>NW_007378486.1:103191-108605 GCF_000475195.1 Diaphorina citri
TAATATTAATACTCGTCGCAAGTTTTTTAAAACACTAATTTTAACTATAGTCTCTGTATGATAGTTGAACTTGACTCCTTGCCATCGCTACTCAGAAGCTACAAATAAATCACATGTACCTTGTTCATAATAATAATCATCATAATATAATATAATAATATAATAATAACTACCAATAATATAATGAGTAATACATAATAATAATATACATCCAATAATACTCACATAATAATAATACATCATCACTAATAATAATAAAATAATGTGATCAATCCTAATAATAATAATAATAATAATAATAAACCACAGTAATTGAATCATCGCAAAAGAAGAAAAAGGAGGAGGAGGAAGGGAAAGATCTGATACATGAGAAGAACAAAGACTAAACACAAAATAAAATAATTTAATCATGTTCACAATAATAAATTCAATAAATTTCGCATTCATTATTTAATTGAGACAGTCTGATGAGTCATCTCGATCGAATAATACGAAATCAATCAACCCCGATATTGAAAATAGAACGGACAGATTTGAGTGGCCCAAATTTGAAAGCATCACTCAAATTGCATTGATTGCCCTCCCCCCCCCTTATCCTCTTAGATATGTTTTTGCCAAAATTAAATTACCTCTTGATACCCCTGTGCGTTTTTATTGCATACAGAGTGGCTCAAAATTCTATATTTCATTCAGTTCCTCAGATTTTTCCCCAATGTAGGCAAGTAGTACAATTACATACCTACTAGGTAGTACCTATGTATGTATGTATGTACATTCTTCTGGAGAATTTTTTAAACGTTAGTCATCAGGTGATTTTTTTTTTTTTTTTTTATCAAGTATTGACTTATTCCTGAAGATAGTCTCAGGCATGCATTCCTGCTACAAACAGATATGGCATCAGAGAAATCGGTTCTAAAGGGTGAATCACCCATTCTTTTTCGTAGCTTGGCAAACCTCAGTAGTTCTTGTGTAGAGGTTAGAACGGACGATACGGGAATTCGTGGTTGGTGCTTCGAGTCTAAGTAGGTCATAAAATTTATCACAATTTTTTAATGGAGAAACAACATTTAAGTCATTCATGTTTAACACAATTAAGATCTCTATTTATGATTTTAGTGAATTTATAGTCGACTAATCGCATTCGATTTTTATCCACCTCACAAATTGTTGGTCACAAGACTTGGTCCACCCTGTATAACACAATGAGTCAGATACGAGGGCCAAAAAAACATTACGGGTGTCAAAAAATTGCACATCCAAGAGGTCTAATGAATATCGACACGAATTTAACATCTCGGGATCAATCGAACACGAAAATCTGAAACCAAATTGCATTTTTCCCTCGGTCCGCAAACGAATTCGTGGAGTTCCCGCCTGATTTTTCACTGTCCTTTTTTTCGGTCCGCACCGAAGCACACGAATAAGTTACCGAACGAATTTTCACTGTCCTATTTACCAAATCATTTCTTTTTCTTTTCTTTGAATAAATCATAGTGGTGATTTTGCCGACCGTGCTTTTTGGCTGAAAATGGCGCCAAAGAAATTGCTGAGTATTTTGATGAAGAAAAATGACGGCCATATCCCGTGGGGATTCAGTGTGGTTGGCGGGACAGAGATCGGATTGCCCGTCATCATTGATCAGGTGAGTGACTCGATTTTCAATTAGGTAAATTATTTATTCATTTATTATTATGTATTACTTTTTTTGGACTGATTGAGCCCTGAGGGCTAGGGCTGACTGAAAGGCTGACGAAACACACCTAAATACGAGAAAAGGCAAAGAAGAAGATTATTTTCTATATTATTTACTTTCCTTTATATTTTTATTTATTTATTTTTATTGGGCCACACAACCACTGATCTTAACTTTCATTGTGATCCTTTAATACGTGTCGTATGATTTTATAAGCTACATACTCAGAATAGGTAGGTATTTAACAAAAGAAACTCGAGGGCCCTTTTCTAAATTTTCAAAATCAGGTCTTTTCAGTTTCTTGATTTTGTTGACCACTAATAGAATTTCATAATATTTACTTTTGCTCCACGAATCAGGGGATCTACTATATCTAGGTGATTATTTATTTATTCATAGTGATAGAGTTTGTTTGGACCAAAATACTGTTCATGTTAGGGTTGGGACATCGAGACGAAAACATCGATGTTCGATACATCGATGTTTTTAAACTTCGATATATCGAGTATCCGATGTATCGTAATCAAAAACATCGATGTTCGATATTATCGGGATTTCGATGTTTTTCGGATTTTCGGTATTATATATGAAGCGGGACAAAATAATGTAAACTTGTAAACAAAAGAAAGTCCTTTCCAAAGACTTTTTCTAATAATACCACAGACTTATCTGTGGTCTGTGGTCCTTTCCGCGTAAATTCCGTATGGGAAATTTCAAGTTCAAGGGAATTTTTTTTGGAAACTGAGAAAAAAAATCCCACTTCATGAGGAACCACAGACATCGAACATCGAAAAATAAAACATCCATGTTCGATGTCTGTGGTTCCTCATGAAGTGGATTTTTTTTTCTCAGTTTCCAAAAAAATTCCCTCGAACTTAAAATTTCCCATACGGAATTTACGCGGAAAGGACCATTATAATACCGAAAATCCGAAAAACATCGAAATCCCGATAATATCGAACATCGATGTTTTTGATTACGATACATCGGATACTCGATATATCGAAGTTTAAAAACATCGATGTATCGAACATCGATGTTTTCGTCTCGATGTCCCAACCCTAATCTCCATCTCCTCTATCATTTCTCCTCCTCTTCCTCTACCTCCTTCTTCTCTTCTTTCTTTTCCTTTTACTTTTATCTCCTCCTTATCCTCCAGGTTCTTCTCCTTCTCCTCTTCCTCCTTCTAATTCTCCTTCTTCTTCTCCTCCTCCTCCTCCTTCTTCTCCTCCTCGTCCTTATTCTTCTCCTCCTCCTCATTCTTTCCCTTCCTCCACCTTCTCCTCCCCTCAATTTGACATTGACATAATTGATGATGATGAGTTTAGGAATTGTGTATGGGAGTGATTCTGGGAGGGAGATAAAGGTAGGAGAAAAGGGAGGGAGATGAATTACCTACTCTACTTCAAAATGTGAGTGCATGAGGTAATTTGGAATCTAGGTGTCGCGGAAGGTTGGGAGGTAATTTCTTACTTAGGCGGCTTTCACACTGAGGTAACACGTCGCAAGATGCTACATAGCATGCATCTTCAAAGACCAGACCATTATTTCAAATGAAACCTTCCTCACTGAGGATACAATACATGTTGCCACTTGAACCCTGGAAACAAGTAACAGTGTTACTTCAACACCAACAGTCTGGAGTTTTGTTAGTTGCTACTTGTGATTGTTTGTGGGAAAAATTATTTTTTGAATCAAGAGAGGAAGAAAAAGATGGAAGAAGAAAACTCAAGAGGGGTGGGGGGTGGAAGGTATAGCGAGAGATGAAACGAGCGAGGAGAAAGAGATCATAGAGATGGAGAGAGGAGTACTTACACTGATGTAGTTGTTGCTTGAGGACTTTCTTGTGCGGGTGCAAGAAAGACTTGTGGACGTAGCTTAACGATGGCTTCAGTGATCGGTGTGAACTAGGGTTGGGACATCGAGACGAAAACATCGATGTTCGATACATCGATGTTTTTAAACTTCGATATATCGAGTATCCGATGTATCGTAATCAAAAACATCGATGTTCGATATTATCGGGATTTCGATGTTTTTCGGATTTTCGGTATTATAGCTTAGTGATCCACTCAATACCTACACAGTCTATACAGTATGTCTCAAAAGTCCTTGTTTAATTTAAACCTTCATAGTTTAAAAAGAATTGTTTATCATACCTATTAAGCTATTCAAAATTTCAAACTCACAAAAATATTGTAAAATATGAAGGGGGACAAAATAATGTGAACTTGTAAACAAAAGAAAGTCCTTTCCACAGACTTTTTCTAATAATACCACAGACTTATATGTGGTCTTCAAAAACATCGAACATCGAAAAATAAAACATCGATGTTCGATGTTTCCATCGAAAGAAAAACATCGATGTTGACATCGATGTTTTTGTTCCGATGTATCGATGTTTTCAAAACATCGATGTCGATGTCCCAACCCTAGTTCATGTACCCACCTTTATCATGATTGATAAGAAGTACTAAAATATAGGTACTAATGTACTAAAATACCGCGGATAAAGTAAATATTGCCATTTATTTGATTGTTTACTTTACATGTCTCTATTGCTTACCCGCCTTTGATAACAGAGATGGCACATGGCTTTCCCTAAATTTTGGTTTTATGAAGGATTCTTACCTCGATTTATAAAGGTGATAAAGATGATGCCTAACTTCCATTTAGACATATTATTATAATGGTAAAATAAAAGATACTTTTTAAAGAGGTTCAATAGAGGGAACTGTAGCAGCGGAGGTCTTGTCATTCTGAAATCCAAGAGAGAAGAAGGACAGGATAGGAGAAAGTCAGCCGCTCCGCAGGAAAGAACCTTACCTATTTGTCAAGGATAAGAGTTGGCCCAGGGAAGAAATCGAACCCGCGACCTAGCTCTTACGAGGCAGGCGCGCTACCTAGGCTCACTCAGCTGGTTTGACTGAATTTGGATATACCTATTCTTCTAATTCTTCAGGTACTAAAAGTACAGAAAAATACAGAAGTACTTACAGGGATGATGAAGAATAATTATGTTAAGAATATTGTAAAGAAAGAATAAACTTATTATTATTAGGCATTAATATTTCCATTCCATAAATACCCACCTATTTCAAAGCGTTATTAAATATTCTTTGCTACCTTTCTGATGAGGAAAACGACTACAAATTATACGTCTATGTCAAGGAAAAAGCTGCCCAGGACCCTCGGACCATCTAAGAGGTCAGTTCATGCTTTCAGAGATTTTATGGGTGGTGGCTCTTGGCAAGTTCTGGTTGTTCTCTTGGCAACCTTTGAATAAGTCACGAAGCTTGTTCAATTTACCATTATCTTCTTGAATCATTTTTGTCTGTTGGGTAAAATATATGACTCATTCTGAATTTTCAAACGCTAGGTATCCTTGTCAAGTACGAGTGTACGAGTAACATTACTGCTGGAAAAATGAATGAAGTTATGACTTCACTCGATATTGCAGATACTATTAAGGAGTGCGGCAGCGCTCCGCCCCGCCAAGTCGAGAAAGTTTGACCGCGCTACTAGAGATATTTTTCTTTATCCTTCTTGGTAACTTTCATTCTTCCAACTTTCGTCCAACGTTCATGTCCACCAAACGAATCAAATTTCCCACAGTTCAACCACCAAGTTCAATGTACTCTCTACGTGTTTTACATTATCTTCTACACATATTGCAAAATGTAAATTCACAATAACTCTATACAAATTAGATTTATTGCAC
>NW_007378487.1:0-109075 GCF_000475195.1 Diaphorina citri
GGGCGGGAATCGAACCCGCGGCCTAGCGCTTACAAGGCAGACGCACTACCAACTAAGCTAACTAGGCTGGCAGAAAGATCCTTTACTATTATTGAAAAGCGAGATCTATTCACTTATTCACACAAGGCAGACACTCTAACTTCAAATCTAACTAGGCCTGCGAAAAAGTGT
Organism: Diaphorina citri; assembly: GCF_000475195.1. NCBI lineage: Eukaryota > Metazoa > Arthropoda > Insecta > Hemiptera > Psyllidae > Diaphorina > Diaphorina citri. Next base: position 172 of record NW_007378487.1, read on the forward strand.
CTATAATCTGTGTGTGCATAGATTATTACTGTAATGTTTTCTTCAAGGGAGCTTGATTGAGTAAGTTGATGTGACGTCATCGCGTACGGGAGCGTATGTCGTGACGTTGAGATACAAGATTTACCGGAATTTTCAAATCGATTTATCTCGGGACGTTGAAGTCGTAGAAGAAAAAAATTCCCTAGTTCCTCATTTTTTCTGCTCTTTGACTTTGAAATCTCGCCTAAATTAGCGCATAAGATCTGTTCTGTTCTATTCTAATGTACTTGATTGATTGATTGATTTTTGGGTTGGTTGATTGATTTTGTTTTTCAGAACGGTAGTGAAGGTAACCGTGGACAAATCCCAGGCTCTCATATCATCTATGTCACGACGTACCAAAGATAAGAACTCCGGTTTCATTACTATCGATAGAATCAACATAGATATCCCTCAACATCCTGTCGTGCTACATGGCATGATGACTAGGGGAAGCAAACAGCTCAGCTCTACATTACAGGTAAGCAATGTGATGTTCCAATATTATCTTCATTACTATCGATAGAATCAACATAGATCTACCTCAACATCCTGTCGTGCTACATGGCATGATGACTAGGGGAAGCAAACAGCTCAGCTCTACATTACAGGTAAGCAATGTGATGTTCCAATATTATCTTCATTACTATCGATAGAATCAACATAGATCTACCTCAACATCCTGTCGTGCTACATGGCATGATGACCAGGGGAAGCAAACAGCTCAGCTCTACATTACAGGTAAGCAATGTGATGTTCCAATATTATCTTCATTACTATCGATAGAATCAACATAGATATCCCTCAACATCCTGTCGTGCTACATGGCATGATGACCAGGGGAAGCAAACAGCTCAGTTCTACATTACAGGTAAGCAATGTGATGTTCCAATATTAATTTCATTACTATCGATAGAATCAACATAGATATCCCTCAACATCCTGTCGTGCTACATGGCATGATGACCAGGGGAAGCAAACAGCTCAGTTCTACATTACAGGTAAGCAATGTGATGTTCCAATATTAATTTCATTACTATCGATAGAATCAACATAGATATCCCTCAACATCCTGTCGTGCTACATGGCATGATGACCAGGGGAAGCAAACAGCTCAGTTCTACATTACAGGTAAGCAATGTGATGTTCCAATATTAATTTCATTACTATCGATAGAATCAACATAGATATCCCTCAACATCCTGTCGTGCTACATGGCATGATGACCAGGGGAAGCAAACAGCTCAGTTCTACATTACAGGTAAGCAATGTGATGTTCCAATATTAATTTCATTACTATCGATAGAATCAACATAGATATCCCTCAACATCCTGTCGTGCTACATGGCATGATGACCAGGGGAAGCAAACAGCTCAGTTCTACATTACAGGTAAGCAATGTGATGTTCCAATATTAACTTCATTCCTATCGATAGAATCAACATAGATATCCCTCAACATCCTGTCGTGCTACATGGCATGATGACCAGGGGAAGCAAACAGCTCAGTTCTACATTACAGGTAAGCAATGTGATGTTCCAATATTAACTTCATTCCTATCGATAGAATCAACATAGATATCCCTCAACATCCTGTCGTGCTACATGGCATGATGACCAGGGGAAGCAAACAGCTCAGTTCTACATTACAGGTAAGCAATGTGATGTTCCAATATTAACTTCATTCCTATCGATAGAATCAACATAGATATCCCTCAACATCCTGTCGTGCTACATGGCATGATGACCAGGGGAAGCAAACAGCTCAGTTCTACATTACAGGTAAGCAATGTGATGTTCCAATATTAACTTCATTCCTATCGATAGAATCAACATAGATATCCCTCAACATCCTGTCGTGCTACATGGCATGATGACCAGGGGAAGCAAACAGCTCAGTTCTACATTACAGGTAAGCAATGTGATGTTCCAATATTAACTTCATTCCTATCGATAGAATCAACATAGATATCCCTCAACATCCTGTCGTGCTACATGGCATGATGACCAGGGGAAGCAAACAGCTCAGTTCTACATTACAGGTAAGCAATGTGATGTTCCAATATTAACTTCATTCCTATCGATAGAATCAACATAGATATCCCTCAACATCCTGTCGTGCTACATGGCATGATGACCAGGGGAAGCAAACAGCTCAGTTCTACATTACAGGTAAGCAATGTGATGTTCCAATATTAACTTCATTCCTATCGATAGAATCAACATAGATATCCCTCAACATCCTGTCGTGCTACATGGCATGATGACCAGGGGAAGCAAACAGCTCAGTTCTACATTACAGGTAAGCAATGTGATGTTCCAATATTAACTTCATTCCTATCGATAGAATCAACATAGATATCCCTCAACATCCTGTCGTGCTACATGGCATGATGACCAGGGGAAGCAAACAGCTCAGTTCTACATTACAGGTAAGCAATGTGATGTTCCAATATTAACTTCATTCCTATCGATAGAATCAACATAGATATCCCTCAACATCCTGTCGTGGATTTTTGGGTTGGTTGATTGATTTTGTTTTTCAGAACGGTAGTGAAGGTAACCGTGGACAAATCCCAGGCTCTCATATCATCTATGTCACGACGTACCAAAGATAAGAACTCCGGTTTCATTACTATCGACAGAATCAACATAGATATCCCTCAACATCCTGTCGTGCTACATGGCATGATGACTAGGGGAAGCAAACAGCTCAGTTCTACATTACAGGTAAGCAATGTGATGTTCCAATATTAACTTAATTCCTATCGATAGAATCAACATAGATATCCCTCAACATCCTGTCGTGCTACATGGCATGATGACTAGGGGAAGCAAACAGCTCAGTTTACGAATACAACTACTAATCCGCTGCTGTCCCCGTTTGTCATGCATTTTACCGGACTAATACAGGTGAGAATGATTTAATTCTGGGCCAAGCTGAAAATTTGCTTGAAAAAAAACTAGTTTTGACTGGGGGTCACAGGGAAGATACTAGCCTGAAATTTCCCTTACTAAAGAAATAGCAAAGTTTGATTGCGAAGGGCATCCACTCGTAAAATTTTGTAGCCAAAACCAAATGTCAGCCCAAAGCAATCACCCTAGTTAGGGCTGATTGAGAGGCTGAAAATAAATGTCGACCCCGTCTGAACTAGGGAAAGGCGAAGAAGTATTTTTTAAAGATGTGTGTTTTCATCGCCGCGTCGTTTGAATTTAGTAACTATGATACATAAGCAGCAATGATCCCATATTATGTCCCACTATTATTATGCTCAGTTTATTGAATTAAATTTTTTGTTCTCTTACGTATTAATTTTATGATGGATTCTTATTTCAGTCAGTAGTCAGCTCCCATGGCGTAGTGGTCACTGCACTCGCTTGAATTTAGTAACTATGATACATCTGCAGCAATGATCCCATATTATGTCCCACTATTATTATGCTCAGTTTATTGAATTAATTTTTTTGTTCTCTTACGTATTAATTTTATGATGGATTCTTATTTCAGTCAGTAGTCAGCTCCCATGGCGTAGTGGTCACTGCACTCGCCTTGCACGCGGGAGACCCGGGTTCGATTCCCGGCGGGGTAAAGAAATTTGTATCAAGCAAATGATTGACTCCGTGACTGGATGTTGCGGGGCCCACTCAGCCTCGTGAGGAAAATGATGCTCTCGCCATTTGTCATGCATTTTACCGGACTTATACAGGTGAGAATGATTTAATTCTGGGCCAAATGTCGACCCCGTCTGAACTAGGGAAAGGCGAAGAAGGATTTTTTAAAGATGAGTGTTCCACCGCCGTTTTCATTTCGTAGCAATGGAACAACTGCTACATTAGACGCTTGTGGCCTGTGTCGTAGTATGCCCATCCCGTAGTATGTCTCTCATCAGATGGGCGAGAAGAGACACAATACTTCCCATATAGGTGCTGGGTCAACACGAGAACACCAGAAAGTAAACCCGTTGAGTTGAAATATTTGCAATCGAAAAATGAGTACAATTTTTTTGGTGGGATTCGAACCCGGGACCTTCTGCATGGCAAGCAAGCGCGTTACCACTGGACCAACCGTGCCCCCTATTATGTCATGTCCCACTATTATTATGCTCAGTTTATTGAATTAAATTTTTTGTTCTCTTATTAATTTTATGATGGATTCTTATTTCAGTCAGTAACATTCACTGCTGCCCTTCTACCTTCCCTACAAGCCCAATACAGAATGGATCAACTAACCAGTGCAGGAGTTACGGGATCCAAGGCTAAGTTTGTAATAGATCTGCCTCGACACAGCCTTAGCTTTTTTATTGTTTTAAATTAATTATTATTCCAGGTGATCCAGAAAGTATATGGGGGAGAGAAACCAGTGCCCATATGGGAAGAAGATGAACCATCCTCTGTCTCTCTCCTCAACTATATTCTCTTCTCTCTCATCGTCAGAGTTAAGGTAAGAAATCAGTGCATCATCGAACCCGGGGACATTCAGTCCGTTAAACTGATATCTAGTTAAACCGATTGGATTAATGTTCTTAGTGTACTAATTTCCAATCTAACCACAGGGAGTTTTCAGTTAATCCAGAGTTTAAGAAATACTGGCCTGTGTAAATCAAATGGATGACGTCAAAGTAAACCCTTGACACTTGACACTAGCGTATAGCTATGGGACTATAAACAGGGAGGAGAACAGCTAACCCTAACCAGCCTAGCAAGCTGGCAGTTCTTCAAAGGGTTCTCTCTGCTTTTAAAGACCAAGCACAAGTCCTCACGATGGTTGACTGCGGTTCAGGACGAGCCAGCCAAATTAACATGGCTAGAGCTAGAGACCATCACCCCGGTGTATAGCAGATACAAAAAGACATCTTTTCTTTATTCTGCTATCGCCATTCGGCGAAAGCTAAAGCCGCTACAACAACAACAACAACATCTTAGACCAAAATACGAGATAATAAAGTTTCCAAGAGAGAGGGAGCAACCAGATGTAATACAAGGCCGGTAAATCCAAGTTTCAAAAGAAGCTCTTATAATAAAATTGTCGAAAGACACCACTAAACATGGTCCAATTTTCAATTGGAAGTTTGTGAGTTCAATAAAAGGTAAAAGCTTCGCCAAAAATGGAATATCTGGAATGCCACAAATATTAAATTTCTACAAGTAGTATCGATCATGATATTTAACATCAGCTATAAGAATTTGCACATAAACCTAGTTAAAAAAAAAGTTACATGTAGGTAATAATGAGTATCTATGTTGATGTTATGCTACCCTTACATAGAAGGACAGCATGGATTTTATAAATAAATTAATTTCTTCTTCTTCTTCTTCTTCTTCTTCTTCTTCTTCTTCTTCTTCTTCTTCTTCTTCTTCTTTTTAGGTATATTTGACTGGGGTTCTTAGGGATATAAATCCTAAGGTAAACATAACAAGTATCTATTTTGGTTGTCTAATGTGAATTTAATTAACAATAACCAACATTTTTTTGAGCAATCTGACTCGTTGATTCAATCTTTTTAACCAATCAGATTGCCTTGTTGATCCAAGAGTAAACCAGTTTAACTCTGATTCTCGTGTAATTCCAGGTAACTGAGGCCAATCTCCCGTCTGAAGCCAGCATAGATCTACCCAAGATACATGTGTCTGCCGAATATATACAGGACGGTGGAAATAGACCAGGCGATATACCTCCCACTGAGGGTAAGCTTCAAAGGAAGAAGTTTTTCACTCGTATCCCAATTGCCTGGTTATATGTTTAAATTCCATTGCATAAAACTAATAAACATCCTAATAATATATATATAATATATATAATAAACCTATATGTACTAATGGGTTCGAGGTTTGACAGAGGGAACTGTAACTGCTATGGTCTTATCGTCCCGAAATCGAAGAGAGAAGGAAAACAGGATAGGAGAAAGCCAGCCGTTCCGAGAATGAACATTATTCCACCAGGATAAAATCCGCCCCGGGCGGGAATCGAACCCGCGGCCTAGCGCTTACAAGGCAGACGCGCTACCAACCAAGCTAGATAAAATCCGCCCCGGGCGGGAATCGAACCCGCGGCCTAGCGCTTACAAGGCAGACGCACTACCAACTAAGCTAACTAGACTGGCGAAGATAGGAGAAAGCCAGCCTTTCCGAGAACAAACCTTAAAATAAAATCTGCCCCCGGGCATGAATGAAATCCGCGACCTTGCGCTTTCAAGGCGGACGGGATACTTACCAAACTGACAAACTAACTAGGCCAGCTAGCTATGAAGCTATGTAATAAAGTTGCAATTGGGAAAATATTATTAATAAAAGGTCGATTCCTACGTAAAAAGTTGTGAAAAATCTAAATCTGAGGTCAAAACTCCGAAAAAGTTAACTTTAAAAGGTCGAAAATTCAATTTTTAACTGCCGTTCTAATGAAAAAGTTCAAAGAGTTGTGACGTCAGATTTCACGTCAAAATGCGCAGAAACGCTTGCGCACAAACAAACGAAGCGGGAGTCATGTATTATGACGTCATCGCCTACGGGAGCGTATGCCGTCACGTCAAAATTCACGATTTACCGGTATTTTTCAAATCGATTTATCTCGGTATCTGTAAGTCGTAGAAGAAAAAGGAAAATTCCGTTGGTCCTCATTTTTCCTGCTCTATGACTTTGAAACATCACCCAAGTAAGCGCGACTGATATTTACTATAGCAAAAATTCTAAACCAATTCGATCTATCAGAACGAAATACATATTTTATTTGAGTATAACGAAATGTTGATCTCTCTCTCTCTCTCTCTCTCTGCAGGTGTCACATACAGGCAAGGTAGCTACATGAGTGCCGTGGCGGATATCGGAATATTTGAACATTCCCTCACTACTGATCTACTCAATCATCTCGTGTTTGTGCAGAAAGTGTTCATGAAAGAAGTGAATGAGGTAAGTTATAGCTGAGTCTATAAATAGGTCCCTGCCCACCTGGGGGGACTAACAAGGAGTAAACCAGCTTAGTCTTTTTTTTTTTTACAGAATATTTGAGGGTTTACCTCTGTTTATTGATGTTAATATTCAATACAATGTTTTTATATAGGGACTATACAGGGTGGTTCGTGATTTGCGAACCACGCTTATATCTCAGAAACGGCTGGGAATTAAGGAATGAAATAAACGGCATCAGAGTTTAAGAAATACTAGCCTGTGTGAATCAAATGGATGACGTCAAAGTAAACCCTTGACACTTTGTTAACTCTCAGTGGTAAGAGCAGCCATAATAGGTGTAGAATTACAGAAGTCCTGGAATTTTGAGGAGGCAATTAAGGTTCACAGGGGTTGTATTTCGAATAATTTCAAGATGCATTCGTCACCAAAACTGGTTGGTGAATATTGTTTTAGAAATCATGGTATTGTAATGACAAATCTATGTTGTTTTGCTAGCTTTTCATAAAATTCTGAAAACCCCAGGTGTGTTATTCTGTGTGTTTCCATTTTAATTATTATTATTACCTTTGCCCTTTATAACGAAACTTTCCTTTATTCTCTCATATGCTAGCGGGTCCAATTAACGGCCACCACACCCACAAACTCGGCCGTAGAAAGAAGAAGAGATTATATATTTTTATCTAGAAACCGGTTCCATAGAGTTACAACTGTCCAATCGTATTCAGAATATGTCAGGCGCCTCAAATAACGCCCTGCCTCATTCTAATTGGATATTATTCTTTACAGCGGGTCCAATTGACGGCCACCACACCTACAAACTCGGCCGTACGTCTAGAAACAGGTTCCATAGAGTTACAACTGTCCAATCGTATTCAGAATATGTCAGGCGCCTCAAATAACGCCGGTGCCAAGCTGTTTTTGAAAACACATGTCGATGTTAATCTCTCGTTGGGGCAGGTCATACGGAATGTACTGTTTGAGGAGGCAGACCCGGAGTTTCAGCATTATGCCTTCTTCAAAACTCAGATCGGTAAGTTACGTTGAAAATATAGCAAAATGTCCGCCTTTTTGAAGTTTCGGCCTTAAAAACCTAATTTACGTAATGTATTGTTTTCCGTTGAGAGGAGGACGTCAGGACTCGAACTTTTAAAAAGAATAAATTTTTGTACAATTAAGTCCATGTACAATGTACGTACATTCAGTAGGTATATAAATAGGTGGTAGGTATGTACCTAGGTACAGGTACACTGTACGTATACAATATACATAGATAAAAAAAAAATGTTACATTTATATACTGGTGGTTTTTGTGTTGGTTATTTTCTGCGTCCTCCTTTTGGTTGAAATGTCCGCCTTTTTTTAGCCAAAATGTCCTCCTTTTGAAATATCTTGTCTGGTAACCCTACTCCGAAGCCATCGGAAATTTTAAACCGATTCTATTTCCTCTGTTTTGTTGCACAGCGCTGCGCAACGCTTTCCAAGGCGAGATGATACAACCTGGCAGTAGTTCGGACGACAAGGAGGTTATTCTAATATCATTGACCCGACCTCTAGTGTATATTCAACCAGTGGCTGTCGATAAGGTAAGTTTTTATGTTTTGTTTGTTTGTTTATTTATTTTATTTTTTTTTTTTTTTTCCATAGCAATAAAGCGAATGCTACATTAGACGCGTGTGATCTGTAGAATATAGAATAGAATATACGTTTTATTTGCACATAAAATACATGAAAGTACATTGTACAATGGTCAATTTCTAATCTAAATCATATAAAATTCAAAATAATTATTCTTTATGATATTATGAACGTGTTCTATCATATCATAGCATACACAATACTTCCCATTTTGGTGCTGGGTCAATACGAGAACACCAGAAAGTAACCCGTTTCAATATTTGTGATTGAAATACGAGCGCATTGTTTTTTTTTTCGATGGATTTATTTCAGTCAGTAACATTCACTGCTGCCCTTCTACCCTCCCTACAAGCTCAATACAGAATGGATCAACTATCCAGTGCAGGAGTTACGGGATCCAAGGCTAAGTTTGTAATAGATCTGCCTCGACACAGCCTTAGCTTCTCCACTTCTATATAAAAACCTGACCTAAAGTACAAACAATCACATACGTACAGGAAACATCTCTTGACCTTAGAACAATCGTCTACGTTACTATATTATGTTAAGGCGGTCTCTTCCTGATCCCTGATGTGCCGCGTCCATTTTAGTTTAGGACTATTGCACTGCCGTTTCTATAAACAAGATTTCTTGTTACCTAGTCCAATGTTTGTTTATTTTTGCAATTTGCAAACCCCATTGAAATCTCTCTGATGAATACAATTATTTTATTATTCTATTCTGTTATTCTGTTCGTTGTCTACAATGTCTACTAATACATAAGTACCACACCAATTAAGGGTTGATTAAGGACTGACGAAAAACCAGCTTAGTCTGGCTGGAGGACTTTAAAACATCGAGTATACCAGCCTGAATTTCCCTTACTAAAGAAATAGCAAAGGTTGAATGCGAAGGCCATCCACTCGTAAAGTTTTTGTAGTGAAAACAAAATTTCAGCCCAAAGTAGGGTTGATTAAGGACTGACGAAAAACGCCGACCCCGCCTCGTCGGAACACGGGAAAAGGCGAAGAAGAATTTCTATGTATTATTTATTTATTGTTTGTTTGTTATTTATTAATCTATTGTTTTAAAGTAAATGCAAATAATTATCAGTATAATTATTTAGAAAAGAATCTTCACAAATTAAAATATAAATTAACACCTCTCTCGCGATCTTGGTCTGACGATGGGAATCTGAGTATTCCCGAAAGCTCACCAAACTTTCTTTAGTTGAATGTCGAATCTCAATTGTCTTTTAAAATTTATATTTTTCTTGTTTTAAATTTATTATTATTCCAGGTGATCCAGAAAGTATATGGGGGAGAGAAACCAGTGCCCATATGGGAAGAAGATGAACCATCCTCTGTCTCTCTCCTCAACTATATTCTCTTCTCTCTCATCGTCAGAGTTAAGGTAAGAAATCAGTGCATCATCGAACCCGGGACATTCAGTCCGTTAAACTCGATCTTGGTCTGACGATGGGAATCTGAGTATTCCCGAAAGCTCACCAAACTTTCTTTAGTTGAATGTCGAATCTCAATTGTCTTTTAAAATTTATATTTTTATTGTTTTAAATTTATTATTATTCCAGGTTATCCAGAAAGTATATGGGGGAGAGAAACCAGTGCCCATATGGGAAGAAGATGAACCATCCTCTGTCTCCCTCCTCAACTATATTCTCTTCTCTCTCATCGTCAGAGTTAAGGTAAGAAATCAGTGCATCATCGAACCCGGGACATTCAGTCCGTTAAACTGATGTCTAGTTAAACCGATTGGATTAATGTTCTTAGTGTACTAATTTCCGATCTAACCACAGGGAGTTTTCAGTTAATCCAAAGTTTAAGAAATACTAGGCCAGCCTAGTTAGCTTAGTCGGTAGTGCGTCTGCCTTGTAAGCGCTAGGCCGCGGGTTCGATTCCCGCCCGGGGCGCCGTTAAACTATATCTAGTTAAACCGATTGGATTAATGTTCATAGTGTACTAATTTCCGATCTAACCACAGGGAGTTTTCAGTTAATCCAGAGTTTAAGAAATACTAGTCTGTGTAATTCAAAGTGTCAAAACCCTTGACACTTTGTTAACTCTCAGTGATAAGATCAACCATAATAGGTGTAGAATTACAGAAGTCCTGGAATTTTGAGAAGGAAATTAAGGTTCACAGGGGTTGTATATTTCGAATAAATTCAAGATGCATTCTTCACCAAAACTGGTTGGTGAATATTCTTTTAGAAATCATGGTATTGTAATGACAAATCTATGTTGTTGCTAGCTTTTCATAAAATTCTGAAAACCCCAGATGTGTTATTCTGTGTGTTTCCATTTTAATTATTATTATTTTTACCTTTGCCCTTTATAACGAAACTTTCCTTTATTCTCTCATATGCTAGCGGGTCCAATTAACGGCCACCACACCCACAAACTCGGCCGTACGTCTAGAAACTGGTTCCATAGAGTTACAACTGTCCAATCGTATTCAGAATATGTCAGGCGCCTCAAATAACGCCCTGCCTCATTCTAATTGGATATTATTCTTTACAGCGGGTCCAATTGACGGCCACCACACCCACAAACTCGGCCGTACGTCTAGAAACTGGTTCCATAGAGTTACAACTGTCCAATCGTATTCAGAATATGTCAGGCGCCTCAAATAACGCCGGGGCTAAGCTGTTTTTGAAAACACATGTGGATGTTAATCTATCGTTGGGGCAGGTCATACGGAATGTACTGTTTGAGGAGGCAGACCCGGAGTTTCAGCATTATGCCTTCTTCAAAACTCAGATTGGTAAGTTAAGTTGAAAATATAGCAAAATGTCCGCCTTTTTGAAGTTTTGGCCTTAAAAACCTAATTTACGTAATGTATCGTTTTCCGTTGAGAAGAGGACGTCAGGACTCGAACTTTTAAAAAGAATAAATTTAATTTTTGTGCGATTAAGGTAAAACACCTAGTCACCGTCTTCGTACCAAAAATCGGCATTTTTTTATTTAAGCGTCAAAAATAAGGAAACGTGCCATTTTTGAGAACCCCTGATAATTTTAAATGATTTTTCAGACGATTTGTGTTTAACTTCTCATACATCACGAAAAACGCCTTCTAACTTCTTTAAAAAGTGGTTTGGGTTCGACGGATATTTTTTTTTTCCAAGTCTCTTTGCCTGAAAAGTACCAGTAAGGTACTTAGCTAAGGTACTTTACCGTTCTTGGATAGGCATGAATGTAAAAGAATGTGCCTTAAAGTAACGCGAGTTTCTAAGGTATAAAAGAATCTCATTAAGTAATATCTGTTAATTTTTATGGGAGAAAGATTCGCACAACGAAAATTCCCTCCAAAGTAGGCTTACCAGACGTCCGCTTTTCGGCGGACATGTACTCCTTTTTATACGTTTGTCCTCCGTCCGCCCGCCTTTTGAAAATATAGCAAAATGTCTGCCTTTTTGAAGTTTCGGCCTCAAAAACCTAATTTACGTCATGTATCGTTTTCCGTTGAGAAGAGGACGTCAGGACTCGAACTTTTAAAAAGAATAAATTTAATTTTTGTGCAATTAAGACCATGTACAATGTACTTTATACATTCAGTAGGTATATAAATAGGTGGTAGGTATGTACCTAGGTACAGGTACACTGTACGTATACATAGATAAAAAAAAATGTTACATTTATATACTGGTGGTTTTTGTGTTGATTATTTTCTGCGTCCTCCTTTCGGTTGAAATGTCCGCCTTTTTTTAGCCAAAATGTCCTCCTTTTGAAATTTCTTGTCTGGTAACTCTACTCCAAAGCCATCGGAAATTTCAAACCGATTCTGCTTCCTCTGTTTTGTTGCACAGCGCTGCGCAACGCTTTCCAAGGCGAGATGATACAACCTGGCAGTAGTTCGGACGACAAGGAGGTTATTCTAATATCATTGACCCGACCTTTGGTCTATATTCAACCAGTGGCTGTCGATAAGGTAAGTTTTTAGTCCGTCCTTCCTTTATTATTACAATAGTAATAAAAAAGGTATAAGGGACGGACTATTGTATTCGCTTTGGTGTCGGTCTGTCTGTCTGTCTGTCTGTCTATCTGTCTGTCAGTCAGTCAGTCAGTCAGTCTGTCTGTCCCCATAGAAGGACTTATCCAAACCTAGTCGACCTATATATCAAATTAAAGGTCTTTTTACCAGGAACACGAAAATGGTGGTGCAAATTTTGTCCAGAAAACCATAAAGCCAAAAAAACTGGTTTTTGGGGGATTTTTTTCACATTTTCTCACACAAATGAGCCCTGATCTTGAAATTTGTCGCGACGACCTATGAGGGGGGATTTTTGTCACATTTTCTCACACAAATGAGCTCTGATCTTGAAATTTGTCGCGACGACCTATAAACTCAAAGCGAGAAAGTTTTATGATTCAGCGTTATTTTAAGACCGGTTTTAGCGTTATCTATGTTAAGCTACGCCGAGGAAGGCCAATAATTGGATGGGTGACTTGAACACTATATTGGGAATAAAGGGAGAACGGGCTCTAGTCTTGATTTTAAATCATCACATGAAAGTAAAATCAAAAAATCAAATCAAGAATAATAATAAACTGAATATTAAACAAATTAGGTAGGTACATAGGTACTGATTTTCTCTAATCACTATACGGGCTTAAAAATTCCCGGAGGGACGGACCCTGCTTGTTAGTTTTATGGTTCTCTGGACAAAATTTGCACCACCATTTTCGTGTTCCTGGTAAAAGAACTTTAATTTGATATATATAGGTCGACCAGGTTTGGATAGGTCCTTCTATGGGGACAGAGTGACAGACAGACAGACGACACCGAAGCTAATACAATAGTCCGTCCCTTAAGTATACCTTTTCATTACTATTGTAATAATAAAGGAAGGACGGACTAAAAAGAGGTAGCCCAATAGTTTCCAAACAAGAAGATTAAATACTCAATCTGTATAATTCCCGAAACAACTCCCATTGTACTGAAGATTTCAAATTCCATTGTCAGAAAATCTTGTAAGATAATTACAAGAAATCTTGTGATCTTGAGTAGAAGATTTTGTACTCATTTGGAAACAGTGTTCAGGATGCCTAAAAGGATTACAATCAGTTCAAAGTGTTTATGATCTGAGTGTTGGGCCAATTTTAAAACGGTTTAATTTTCGACTGGAATTAAACTTGAAATATTAAAAAGAAATTAAACAAGGAGGACGAGAAGAGAAGGGGAAGAAAGAAGAGGAAGAGGAGCAGGAGTTGGAGGAAGAAGAGAACAATAAAGAGGAGGAGGAGTTGAAGAAAGAAGAGAACAATAAAGAGGAGGAGGAGGAGGAGGAGGAGGAGGAGGAGGAGGAGGTAGAAGAAGAGAAGAGGAGTTGGGAGAATTAGAACTGAAAGATAAACAATTAAAGAAATAAATTTCCATTGTTCTTTATCGTATTTTCTGATGATCTCTTTTGTTTTGACATGTTTAATACTTCCATTTCACTTGAGCTTTAAAACTAAAATTAATCTTTGTTGAAAATTGGAATGAATTTGTATTTCATAAAATAATTTTAATTGAAAAATATATATAAAAAAAAAAAATCGCTCGCTCTTCTCCAGCTAATAGGTAATAGGGTAATACAGGGTTCATTTTTTGGGGACATACTTTGTAAACTTATGAAATAGGTACATAACTACAAAACTTATTACCTTTATATGATACAATGGATACAGATCTCTCTCTGTGATAAGGAAAGTAAAAAGGGAGAGGAACGTGTATCCATTGTATCATATAAAGGTAGGTAATAAGTTTTGTAGTTACCTATTTCATAACTTTATAACCTAGGATGTCTAATATAAACATCCTGTTTACAGCGCATTCAGGGAGGTTTTTTTTATTTAGAGGGAACTGTAACAACTAAGGTCTTATCGTCCCAAAATCGAAGAGAGAAGGAAGACAGGAGAAAGTCAGCCGTTCCGAGAACGAACCTTGTCTGTTTAGGATAAAGTCCGCCCCGGGCGGAAATCGAACCCGTGATCTAGCGCTTACAAAGCGAGCACTGTAGCGTCCAAGCTAACTAGGCCGGCTTTTTAATGGTCTAATTTATTTGGATTTTCTTGCACGTTATATTATTTTATGGTATGCATTCAATTTTAAAGGGACTTATTTTAGTCCCACCCCAGCAGTATAAATGAGGTATACTATACATTCTCATATTTGCTTACCGTTATATGTTTTTGGAAATCAAGTATCCAAAAACATATAAACGGTAAGCAAAATTGTGAATACATAAGATGTCTAATATAAACCTAACCAATAATCGTATACATTCTTATTTTCAGACTACATGGGGACTGAACAGATCTTTATTCATGGAAAATGACTCCTGCTCTGCAGTGGTGATTACATTGGAATCTACCAGCATAGAAGCTTGCAGCTCTGGGTCCCTTGTGTCCAAAGGTAAGACCGTATGTACGATGGGAACGCTGTTTCTGCATTTGACGGTGGACGATATGGGGATCTGTGTTCCCCTCAATCCTTTGCCACTGGTGAGTAATTCCTGTTTACAGCGCATTCAGGGAGGTTTTTTTATATTTAGAGGGAACTGTAACAACTAAGGTCTTATCGTCCCAAAATCGAAGAGAGAAGGAGGTCAGGATAGGAGAAAGCCAGCCGTTCCCAGAACGAACCTTATGTGTTTAGGATAAAGTTCGCCCCGGGCGGTAATCGAACCCGTTACAAGGTAGGCACGGTAGCTTCCAAGCTACATAACTAGACTGACTTTTATATGTGCTGATTAATTTTTACTTTCTATCAATTCTTTTTTAGTAGAAAATTCTTTCTACTTAAGTAATAGAAAATATATATAAAAAAAATATTAGATTGAAAAAGACTGAAATTGGTAGGTAGGTACATAGGTACTTAAGGGTAGTAGGTATTAAAGAAAAAAAATGTAGATTAGAAAGTGATGATTTTCCAAACTTTAAGCCTGAGATTGCACTTTCTTTTTGGAAAAAAAGGTCTAAAATACTACCTACCCTCAGTAATCTAGAAAGAAATTCGAGTACAATAATGTAGTTACCTACTTACTTACCTACCTACATATTGTTCAAGTACCTTTTGATCTAATTTTACATTTAAAATTATTTTAGTGTACATACTTAGGTATCTTTTACCTGTTACTTAAGTACATGATAGGTATTTATTTTTCAGGAGCAGAAGTAATTAAATATTGACAGTAACAATAGTATGTAAAGAAAGAATAAAAGTAATAATGATAAGATTGATAAGTATTAATAATATTTAAAATAGTAGAAAGTAAAAAACCATTGGACTGCTTAAAAATATCATTTATGGTAGGTAAGTAAATAAGTACTCAGAGTACTGGTTACAACATAGGGCGAGTTCTTTTTGTTCACAGAAAACGCCAAGTGGTTCCTAAACGTGAAATGGCAAATGGAAGGGGTGGACATACATCTGGATGTTAACATAGGGAAGCAACTGTCCGCCCTGGGCCATACTCTGACCACGTTGACTGGGGTACAAGAAGATGAAACGCTCAATGCTTACTGTGATAGTGATGAAGATGATGTACGAGTGTAATTTTTTTGTCGATGGTGGGATTTAAATAATAATGATAATTTGATAAATTACTAAACTATCGTATTCTTTTTGTTCACAGAAAATGCCAAGTGGTTCCTAAACGTGAAATGGCAAATGGAAGGGGTGGACATACACCTGGATGTTAACATAGGGAAGCAACTCTCCGCCCTGGGCCATACTCTGACCACGTTGACTGGGGTACAAGAAGATGAAACGCTCAATGCTTACTGTGATAGTGATGAAGATGATGATAATACGAACAACTCACAGGTAAACTATTTCTATCCATGTTGATTGGGGTACAACTCGTAGTTAACCTTTCTAATCTAGAAAACAAAAAATCTAAATTTAATTCTGATTTATTTGTTTTGAAGCTAAGAGCTTCTTCGGAATTTTTGTAGATATCACAGCATTACTAGGAGTCTGCTTTACTCTTTTTGCCCTTTGTAGGTTTTTTTTTTTATACTTTGTTAATGCCACCACTGGTCGCTACTCCTCACGAGGCTGATTGCAGAGGATAACCACAAACAACCTGATAATAGGTCACGGAGCAAAAATCTAAATTTAATTCTGATTTATTTGTTTTGAAGCTAAGAGCTTCTTCAGAATTTTTGTAGATATCACAGCATTACTAGGAGTCTACTCTTTTTGTCCTTTGTAGGTTTTTTTTATATACTTTGCTAATGCCACCACTGGTCGCTACTCCTCACGAGGCTGATTGCAGAGGATAACCACAAACAACCTGATAATAGGTCACGAAGCAAAGGCAACAAGAATGAACAAGCTATAATATTCGATTGCAAATATTTCAACGGGTTACTTTCTGGTGTTCTCGTGTTGACCCAGCACCTAAATGGGAAATATTGTGTCTCTTCTCGCCCATCTGATGAGAGGCATACTACGGGATGGGCATGCTACGACACAGGCCACATGCGTCTAATGTAGCAGTTATTTCATTGCTACGAAATAAAAACGGCGGTGGAACACTCATCTTTTAAAATTTAAAAAAAAATCTATTTTACAACTTGAATTTCTGTAATTTCTCTTTCGTCCCACAGGACAGTATCGTGATGAAAACCAAATCCCGCGGGACGACAGAAGTCACGGAGCAAAGGCAACATGAATGAACAAGCTATACTATTCTATTTTACAACTTGAATTTCTGTAATTTCTCTTTCGTCCCACAGGACAGTATCGTGATGAAAACCAAATCCCGCGGGACGACAGAATGCCTCTCCCCCCTCGCCAATCCCCATCTAGACCCCAAGAAGAGATCCAAACTACTCGAGAAAGAAATGTACGAACAAGTCAAAATCATCAGCGATCTGCGCGCTCTAGGGGCATCCCATGGAACTATAGAGCAAGAAATGCGGCGACTTCATGAACTAGAAGCGCTAGTGTTCCGCGGATTCCGACGGTAAGACACCTTGAGATTGTACTTCGGCACCGCTTTCCCATTACTTCAAGGTATTTGTATTGGATTTTGGCACAGTCAAATGCCCGCCTAGTTAGCTTAGAAGGTAAGGCCCCGACCTTACAGCTCTCCCTCATAACTCCTTCCCAGCTACTTCCGCGCAAAGGCAAGTTACTAAAACCCCAAATGGTAATGAGATTACTTTAAAAAAAAAAAATAGAGCTAGCCTAGACGGCGGTATCTTTGTTTTTTTTTTCTAATGTACCTTGGCACCATTTTTCCATTACTTCAAGGTATTTTTTATTGGATTTTGGTCAGCTCCCATGGCGTAGTAGTCACTGCGCTCGCCTTGCACGCGGGAGACCCGGGTTCGATTCCCGGCGGGGTCAAGATCTTTATTCATGGAAAATGATTCCTGCTCTGCAGTGGTGATTACATTGGAATCTACCAGCATAGAAGCTTGCAGCTCTGGGTCCCTTGTGTCCAAAGGTAAGACCGTATTCTATAATTTAGTGATCATTCAGCCTCCCTAATCAGACGGAAAAGTTAGTCCCTTTATCTCGACAGTTAGATAGAAGATTATGAACGTATTTCTTGATCTGACTAAAAAGCCCCTATTCTGGCTCGGTAGCGTAGTGGTCAAGGCGTTCGCCTGGTAAACAGGAAGACAAGAGTTCAATACCAGCCGAGGTATTGCATTTAATCCTCATTTTATTCTCAATTATGTAGTTGAGTACTTGAGCACATAATATGAAATTTCAAGAGATTCGGTGGTAAAAACGCCTCGAGCTTAGACATAAACCCCGCCTTGTAGTTACCTTTCTACATTCAATAATCCATTTGTTTGTTTGTTCGTGTCTTCTGTCCGTTTTTCTTTGCCTTCTTGGTGCTTTTTTAAATAAATATTTCACGTTTTAAAATGCACGAAACCAAACCCACAATCGCATCAAAATCTGTGATCAATAAAAACAATTCAACTCTCAAAAATCAAATCAGAGAAGGTTTTGAATCCGGTTAAGATAGAATCAAGGTGTAAAGTAAGATTCAACTTTGCATGAAACTATTTTATAAGTCCCTTTATCTCGACAGTTAGATCGAAGATTATGAACGTATTTCTTAATCTGACTAAAAAGCCCCTATTCTGGCTCGGTAGCGTAGTGGTCAAGGCGTTCGCCTGGTAAACAGGAAGACAAGGGTTCAATCCCAGCCGAGGTATTGCATTTAATCCTCATTTTATTCTCAATTATGTATTTGAGAACTTGAGCACATAATATGAAATTTCAAGAGATTCGGTGGTAAAAACGCCTCGAGCTTAGACATAAACCCCGCCTTGTAGTTACCTTTCCCCAGCCGAGGTATTGCATTTAATCCTCATTTTATTCTCAATTATGTATTTGAGAACTTGAGCACATAATATGAAATTTCAACCCAACAAAAATTTTTGTTAAGGTAGACTCATTACATTCCTGTCTATTTCCAGGATGAGTAAACTTCGCAAGGAGAAGAGTTGGGTGGGCGGAGTTTCGGATCCTGGGAGTCCCAATATGAGTCGCAGGTCCCGTGAGAACCGTCCCATGTCATCCAGTAAGCTACGACATTCCACCACCCTCCTACAGGAGCTCACCATATTCCACATTCCCGGCCTCGATGTCAAAAATACACGAAACCAAACCCACAATCGCATCAAAATCTGTGATCAATAAAAACAATTCAACTCCCAAAAATCAAATCAGAGAAGTAAAATACACGAAACCAAACCCACAATCGCATCAAAATCTGTGATCAATAAAAACAATTCAACTCCCAAAAATCAAATCAGAGAAGGTTTTGAATCCGGTTAAGATAGAATCAAGGTGTAAAGTAAGATTCAACTTTGCATGAAACTATTTTATAATGGGAAAATTTATAATTAACAAGATTGTATTGTTTTTTCCTTGTTTCAGGTCAATTCATAGGTCTCTGTCTCAGATTCGCGGACGACTTTGAAACCTCTCTAGACGATTGGAAGCCCGATCCCTCCAATCAGATTTGGATTTTTTACAACTTTTTACGTAGGAATCGACCTTTTATTAATAATATTTTCCCAATTGCAACTCCTCCTCCTGCTCTACGACTTTAACACAACACCCAAGTAAGCGCAACTGATCTATTACCCAACCAAAATTTTTGTTCAGGTAGACTCATTACATTCCTGTCTATTTTCAGGATGAGTAAACTTCGCAAGGAGAAGAGTTGGGTAGGCGGAGTTTCGGATCCTGGGAGTCCCAATATGAGTCGCAGGTCCCGTGATAACCGTCCCATGTCATCCAGTAAGCTACGACATTCCACCACCCTCCTACAGGAGCTCACCATATTCCACATTCCCGGCCTCGATGTCAAGGTAATATTAATCATTCCCGGCCTCGTCAAGGTAATATTAATCATTCCCGGCCTCGATGTTAAGGTAATATTAATCATTCCCGGCCTCGATGTTAGGGTAATATTGATCATTCCCGGCCTCGATATTAAGGTAATATTAATCATTCCCGGCCTCGATGTTAGGGTAATATTGATCATTCCCGGCCTCGATATTAAGGTAATATTAATCATTCCCTAGGTACAGGTACACTGTACGTGTACATAGATAAAAAAAAAAATATTGTTACATTTATATACTAGTGGTTTTTGTGTTGATTATTTTCTGCGTCCTCCTTTTGGTTGAAATGTCCGCCTTTTTTCTTTAGCCAAAATGTCCTCCTTTTGAAATTTCTTGTCTAGAAACCCTACTCCAAAGCCATCGGAAATTTTTTAAAAACGATTCTGCTTCCTCTGTTTTGTTGCACAGCGCTGCGCAACGATTTATTTATTTATTTTATTTATTATTGGATTTTGGTGCAGTCAGGCTAGATAGCTTGGGGGATAACGCGTCTCCCTTATAAGCTCTTGGTCTCAGGTTCGAATCTCGCCCGGGGTGAACTTCGTTCTAAACAGATAAGGTTCGTTCTCGGAACGGCTAGCTTTCTTCTATTCTGTCTTCCTTATCTCTTCGATTTTGGGACGATAAGACCTTGGCAGGTACAGTTCGCTCTATTTTTATTGACAAACTCGTTTGCCTTTTCCAGGGACATGATACAAAAGCTCCGCCGGCAAAGCATCAAGGGCAAGTCGCAGATCAAGGGCAAGCTCGGCCTCGAGACGAAAACCGCGCCCGGATACCGTTCCAAGAACTACCTGGCCGGGTCCGTGAGTGGCGACCTGCAGAGTGACCGTTCCAAGAACTACCTGGCCTCGTCCGTGAGTGACGACCTGCGGAGTGTGGAGACTGAAGCTATGCTAGGACATGAGATGCTAGCCTCAGCTCTGACCCAGGAAGAAATTCAGTTCAAGACAGGGAGTCTCAAACATCATCGGGTGACGTTCTCAGAGACTACCGGTAGTCTGAGCAGGTAATACATATAGACAACCTGTATAAAAGTTCAGAAATTTTTTCAGGGTCGGCCCCAACTTTAAAATCATAAATGAGAACCCCTACTTGTGATACATCATTTAAAAGGTCTTAAAAAGCGTAATACTTTGATACAAGTTTGAGCTCGATCGAACAACCAGGGCCGGAGTTATGGCCTATTCAAAATTTCATTTTTCCATGTTCTCCCGCCAAATGCTGACCTCAGCTATGACACAGGAAGAGATTCAGTTCAAGACAGGGAGTCTCAAACATCATCGGGTGACGTTCTCAGAGACTACGGGTAGTCTGAGCAGGTAGTCACCCTGTATAATATTAACTTATTAACTAACATACATGTAGGACCTGGAAGAGAAGGGTGTATCAGAGGAAGATGTAAATAACCGAGGCAGATGGAGGCTGCTATCAAAAAACGCCGACCCCTCGAGTGTGAAAAGGCTAAGAAGAAGAAGAACTAACATACATGTAGATGACTGGGGGACTTTAAACAAGGAATATATCAGCCTGAAATTTCCCTTGATAAGAAACAGCAAAGGTTGAGTGTGAAGGGCATCCACTCGTAAAATTTGCAGCCAAACCGAATGTTACAAAAGAAATCACTCTAGTTAGGGCTGATTGATTATGTTCTGTTCGATTTGCTGTATTATCAATAAAAACAAAAACTAATGTGTTTGTGCGCATAAGTTTCTGTGCATTTCTCAAACTCTGACGTCGCAACTCTTTGAACTTTTTCATTAGAACGGAAAATAAAAATTAAATTTTCGACCTTTAACAGTTATTTTCTCGGAGTTTTGACATTTGACTTATTACATTATTACATAGGAATCGACCATTTATTTATAATTTTTACCCATTTGCTCCATTGTAGATGATGAGCTAATAAGGTGAGAAATCTAAAAATCTCTAGGTAGGTACTTTCGACTCAAATGACTTGGAAAATTTGAAAATATGTAGCTACGTAACCACCCAAATGTCGACTTTGAAAAAGTTCCAAACCCATAACGTAAGTACCTACTTATAGTAAAATAAAATCACCCTGTCTGTGGTTCGAAAATCACTTCTGCCTTCTACCTATCTAATATGTCTGGATATTACGAGTAGAAATTGGATGTAATAGGTAAACGTACCATTCATTACATAGAAAGACATAAAATTACATAGGAATACATGGATATCATTATATATAATATAGGAAGGCATGAAATCTTTGAAAGTTATCGACGTCGTAAAACCCAAAATCCAGAAAAATGGGGTCATATCATGCCCCTCTCCCCCTCATTCTTCCTCTTTTGTCAAACATCCCCTTCCCAATTTGTATAGGTAATGTCCCAATCCCTTCTGTACCCTTTGCACCGGCTAAAATACTTTTGTAAATCTTATATCTTTACCTTTTTAAAGGGGATGATTTTAGAATGCACCAAAGATAGTGCGAATCATGTGTAAGCTTGATAGTGCGAATCATGTGTAAACTTGATAGTGCGAATCATGTGTAAACTTGATAGTGCGAATCATGTGTAAACTTGATAGTGCGAATCATGTGTAAACTTGATAGTGCGAATCATGTGTAAACTTGATAGTGCGAATCATGTGTAAACTTGATAGTGCGAATCATGTGTAAACTTGATAGTGCGAATCATGTGTCTAATGTTCTTCCTGGTATAAATAGAACAATTGCGCTTCTCAAAATCGGGAAATGGGTGGAAATATCCGTTTTAGGCTCTTTTGAGTTCAAATAAGTAATTTTTGGTTTATGTACTTGCTATACTAAATATCTCAAAAGTTCTTTGTCTTAGAGTGATGAAATTTTGTTAGCATTCCTAGATTCCCTAGCTTGTTTCAGGTACCTGTAAAATTAGACCGATTTTTCGAATAATTTATGGAATTTTTTGCTGCCTTTTTGTATCAGGTCAGCTCCCATGGCGTAGTGGTCATTGCGCTCGCCTTGCACGCGGGAGACCCGGGTTCGATTCCCGGTGGGGTCAAGCAATTTGTATCATGCAAATGATTGATTCCGTGACTGGCTGTTGCGGGGCCCACTCAGCCTTGTGAGGAAAATGAGCAATTGCGCTTCTCAAAATCGGAAAATGGGTGGAAATATCCGTTTTAGGCTCTTTTGAGTTCAAATAAGTAATTTTTGGTTTGTACGTATGTACTTGCTATACTAAATATCTCAAAAGTTCTTTGTCGTAGAGTGATGAAATTTTGATAGCATTCCTAGATTCCCTAGCTTGTTTCAAGTACCTGTAAAATTAGACCGATTTTTCGAATAATTTATGGAATTTTTTGCTGCCTTTTTGTATCATGTCAGCTCCCATGGCGTAGTGGTCACTGCGCTCGCCTTGCACGCGGGAAACCCGGGTTCGATTCCCGGCGGGGTCAAGAAATTTGTATATGTGCAGTCGAACTACGACACTGAAATCAGATACAGGTAACAGATAGTAGCTATACAATAGATATTAGATAGGAACCCTATCATACAATGACCCTTCGGCACTAATGAACCTCTGTGTAGCGTCTGAGGGTACTTATGAAGTGTGCAGTCGAACTACGACACTGAAATCAGATACAGGTAACAGATAGTAGCTATACAATAGATATTAGTGGACCACCCTACATTCCATACCCGAGGAAACCATTATATCGCCTCACATCCTGGAGTTCCTGGAACAAACGCTGGAACCCATCCCGGCGCAGGAACGACTGGGAGGTGAGGGTCCCGGGTTCGATACCATTCGTATTCATATTTTACATATATTGCTGGAAATTTTTTTCCTGTTTTTTTTTTTTTTTTTTTTTTTTTTTCAAACAATACCTACTTTCCATTTATTTATACAATAATGATTCAATAACAGGTATTGTATACCTACGTATATAAAATAATAATAATAATAATATACATTGAAGAAAAGATTTAAGAAGAAAAGTTTTCGCAACCCATTCATCCCATAATGTGTGTTTACAGGTGGTATGCACGCCATGTTCGATCTGGGTTCCGACGACCCCGCCCCTATGCCAGGCCAGTACGTCTACGCCTCCTTCCCAGTAGATGTCATTGTCTACTTCCATATGCAACCCTCTACATTCCGGTTCTCCTGTCTGCCGGTATCCCGGGTGGCGTGTCTTCTACAGCTACCCTCGCTACATCTGGTGAGTACAACCCGAAACTATATATTCCTTAGGGTTCCCAGTAGTGTATTATATTCCTTAGGGTTCCCAGTAGTGTATTATATTCCTTAGGGTTCCCAGTAGATGTCATTGTCTACTTCCATATGCAACCCTCTACATTCCGGTTCTCCTGTCTGCCCGTATCCCGGGTGGCGTGTCTTCTACAGCTACCCTCGCTACATCTGGTGAGTACAAACCCGAAACTATATATTCCTTAGGGTTCCCAGTAGTGTATTATATTCCTTAGGGTTCCCAGTAGACGTCATAGTCTTGTCTTGATCCCCTGTGTGCCGCGTCCATTTCAGTTTAGAACTATTGCTCTGGAGAACGAACCTGATCTGTTTAGGATAAAATCCGCCCCGGGCGGGAATCGAACCCGCGACCTAGCGCTTAGAAAGCAGACGCGCTACCAACCAAGCTAACTAGTGAATGTCTTTTTTAATGCCTTTAACATACCTGTATAACTAAGATTTTTAGCAACGGATTTTTAGTCCGTCCTTCCGTTATTAAATTACAATAGTAATAAAAGGTATAGTGGACGGACTATTGTATTCGCTTCGGTGTCGTCTGTCTGTCGGTCTGTCTGTCTGTCCCCATAGATCCATAGAAGGACTTATCCAAACCTGGTCGACCTATATATCAAATTAAAGGTCTTTTTACCAGGAACACGAAACTGGTGGTGCCAATTTCGTTTTACCCATTTGCAACTGCTCCATTGCTACGAATTTAGGCTGTAATCCAGAACATTTGGTCCTCCTTCTTCGTCCTCCTCCTCCTCCTCCGTCTTCGTCCTCTTTCTCCGCCGTGAAATTCTAGCAGCATATGATTTATAATATTGTCTCTTCTCTGTATTATTTAATAAAAACATTCAGAATCCTTTACATACTTTTCTTTATATATCCCTATTCCTCTAAGTACTTGTGTACTTTCAGGGACGATTTACATATTTCATTAGTATTTATACTTCATTGTTATCATTTCCAGGTATTCTCATCTAAGCGAGCAGAAGGCAACACATGTCCTGAACACTTCAGTCGTTATTTTATACTTTTCTTTATATATCCCTCTAAGTACTTGTGTACTTTTAGGGGCGATTTACATACATATTTCATTAGTATTTATACTTCATTGTTATCATTTCCAGGTATTCTCATCTAAGCGAGCAGAAGGCAACACATGTCCTGAACAAGGTGTGGCAGTAGGAGGTCTCAGTATTACAGGGTGTCTGGCTGACTTCTCTGTCTATATATTTCATCCATATGGAGGCAAGAAAACAGCAGGTTAGTGTTTCATCGTCGTTTCTAATGAAACACCTGACATCAGAAACGGCAGAATGAAGAAAATCTTTTTTTTATCAGCCATACACCAGAGTGATGGTATCTAGCCATGTTTAATTGGCTCGTCCTGAACCGCAGTCAACCATCGTGAGGACTGATTCAGTTCAAGACAGGGAGTCTTAAACATCATCGCGTCACGTTCTCAGAGACTACCGGTAGTCTGAGCAGGTAATACATAGACAACCTGTATAAAAGTTCAGAAATTTTTTCAGGGTCGGCCCCAACTTTAAAATCATAAATGAGAACCCCCTACTTGTGATACATCATTTAAAAGGTCTTAAAGAGCGTAGTACTTTGATACAAGTTTGAGCTCGATCGAACAACCAGGGCCGGAGTTATGGCCTATTCAAAATTTCATTTTTCCATGTTCTCCGCCAAACCTTTGAAGAACTGTCAGCTAGCTAGGCCTCTTAGGGTTAGCTGTTCTCCTCCCTGTTTATAGTCCCACAGCTATATGCTAGTCTACTCTCTGTTTAACGTCCCCTAGCTAGACTGATAAATATTTTGTTCTTATAATAATTAGTCATAACATTTCCCTGGTCTGTCCTAATAACTCTGAATATCTCTTCTCTCTTTGTTGTAATACACTATTTTTTCTTTAATATGTTGTATAATGGATTTTGCCTGGGGATTAACCGCCGTTTCTAATGAAACACCTGACATCAGAAACGGCAGAATGAAGAAAATCTTTTTTTTTATCAGCCATACACCAGAGTGATGGTATCTAGCCATGTTTAATTGGCTCGTCCTGAACCGCAGTCAACCATCGTGAGGACTTGTGTTTATTCTTTAAATGCAGAGAGAAACCTTTGAAGAACTGCCAGCTAGTTAGGCCTCTTAGGGTTAGCTGTTCTCCTCCCTGTTTATAGTCCCATAGCTATATGCTAGTCTACTCTCTGTTTAACGTCCCCTAGCTAGACTGATGAATATTTTGTTCATATAATAATTAGTCATAACATTTTCCTGGTCTGTCTAAATAACTCTGAATATCTCTTCTCTCTTTGTTGTAATACACTATTTTTTTCTTTAATATGTTGTATAATGGATTTTGCCTGTGGATTAAATAAATAACTATTCAATTCAATTTTCAATTCAATTATTTATTTATTGGACATAATAATGGATATACAAAGGTGTTTTTCCCAAGTCAATATTGACTTCTAAGAAAAACTTGTTATATTTTTCAACGCTGAATGAAATAACTTCTCACACAATAAAATATTGTTAATATGAAAATTGCTATCTATTTGGCAGGTACTTCGGGCGCTAACACGAGTAGCAATACACAGAACCTGTTCTCACCCCTGTCCGATACGGAACGTAAGGATTCTCTCAGCGTCAATGTGGAGTTTGTGAAACTACACCTATCCAGAAGCAGAAGTCTAACGGAACAAGCACGAGGTATGTATTGGTATCAGTAGGGCCGTCGACTTTAATAAACGCTCTTGTTCACTCCTACCTGGTTGGATCTTTTGTGACAAAAGGTATGTACCTGTGACGTAAAATTGGAAACAAATGAACAGCTTTAGCAAAAAAGAACCATCCATAAGGCAATGTCCTTTAGGGATGGTTCTTTTCTGTCCGATACAGAACGCAAAGATTCTCTCAGCGTCAATGTGGAGTTTGTGAAACTACATCTGTCCAGGAGTAGAAGTCTGACGGAACAAGCACGAGGTATGTATGACGTTAAATTGGAAACAAATAGACAGCAGAAAAGAATTATGAGACAGCATTAACCAGAAAGGAACTATCCATAAACCAATTCTCCTTATTTTTTTTATGCCACCGTCTACACACCACTTGAAAATTACTTTTCAAGTAGGGCAACACTTGACAGTTGTTTTGGCGTTACAGTCTTGAGCGAGAGATCAGAAGAGGTCTGGTCTCTCGCTCATATTGTTGTAAGTGCTCATTGCACATATTAGTGGCGATTTCATAGGTAAGGGTGTTAATGTTCGGTATATTGGGGATATGAATAGGGATATGAAAAACTAGCCTGAGGGGTGTGCAATCCAGCATATTCAACAGCCGGTCCCAAGCCCGAATAAATAGTGAGGGTTTGATTGTCAGGAAAGGCATCCCAATCCAGTAAAAAGTATGTCCGAAACACCAAAATGATAGTCCAACAAAGTCCAGAGAAGGCCTCGGAAACTGTACTCGACTTTGATAATACTATCAGGGCGTACCCTTGCGACGCGCAGATGCCTCGCCTGACAGCTGTGACAAATGGGCAAGGGCTACCGGTTCAGAGACGGGACCGGCTAAAGAAGCTAGTCAAAAAGATGATTTGATTCAATTTCATTTTTCTCTTCATCAGGTGCCACAATTCGTTTCTCGACCATCGTGGACATCGGATCCGCTTCCTTCAAATACGACATGAGACGTCTAACTGAGATCCTCGCCTTCCCTAAAGCCTGGTATAGACGTAACATTATGCGACGTATGTTCCTAGGAGGAGACTATCCTACCAGACCTAGTACCTCTGTGTTTGAACCTTCTGGTAAGGAAATACCTCTGTGTTTGTAAGTAAGTACCTCTGTGTTTGAACCTTCTGGTAAGTAAATACCTCTGTGTTTGTACTAACTGAGATCCTTGCCTTCCCTAAAGCCTGGTATAGTGACGAGTTGAACAAGCGAGATTGGCGGAATTTCCATTGCAATACGTGGCATTTGGAACCCACTGTTAGGTGAGTAGGAGAAAATGGACATACATTCTCGTAACTTGTTTATCATACCTATATCTCATGCCAAAATGAAACGCAGAAGTTCCTTTACTTCTGCAGTCTAAAGTTCAGCTCTTAGTTCGTAAGGTAGTATACAAAAAGGAAATAAATATTATTAATTTTTAATTAGAATTTGATTTAGACTGCCAACCAACGTAGGACGAAAAAGTTGGATCATAAAATATCCACCCCTGACGGAATTTCAACCCAGCACCTCTGGTTTGAGAGCCATTTTTTAATTTTTCGTTTCCCAGGTACTTCCCCTCAGCATCGGAAGCGCGGACAAGACCCCACGCACGTCCAGCCCCGACTCTCCCACCCTCTCCTCTTCCTCCTCCACATCCACTAGAAACACCTCCAAACCCGAGTCAGCGGACGAGAAGAAGTCCAATCAGCGCGCCCTGAGTCAGCAGAAGAAATCTAGCGATGAAATTGACGAGTTGTAGCCTTTTCCTATTTAAATAGGGTCGGCATTTCTTGTCAGTCTCTTCCAGGCAGCCCTATTGTGTACCTCATGTCCTGATGAATATCCCTAGAGCCTAAATCCAAAGTTTCAGCCATTGGTCCGTGTGTGTATCTGTGTGTCTGTCTGTAAACAAAATATCTCGGGAACGGTATGAGCTAGCGACTTGAAATTTGGTATGTAGCTGTCAAATGTGACAAAACTTTTGGTTAAGATCGGTGCAACGCTTGGCGGCATTTTACCGCTTTTTGGCGGTTTTCGGTCTAGTTTAACAATATCTCAGGAATGGTATGAGCTAGAGACTTGAAATTTGGTACCTATGTAGTTCACAAATGTGACAAGAATGCAACAGAAAACATTTAGTTAAGATAGGTGCTGCGCTTGGTGGTATTTTGAACGCTTTTGGACGGATTTCGACCGTTTTTTGGCGGTTTTCAGCTATACCGACTAAACGGTTAGAGATATAGTAAAAGTGAGGGTAAAATAATACTCAAATAAGCATCATTCAATAGGATAAGGAAAGTCGTGTGTGTTCACACCAGATTTTTTACATAAAGCTAAATCAAAATTTTGAAGGTGTACCTTCAAAATCAAGCCCCCCCAAAAATTTAGGCAAGAACCGCCTATGCTGAAATGGCGAATAATATTCGTTCCTCGGAACGGCTGGCTTTCTATCCTGTCTTCCTTCCTCTCTTTTCGATTCGGTATAGGGATAAGACTAACTAGCAGTTACGTTCCCTCTGTCAGGACCTCTTTAAAAAAAAAAAAAAAAAAAAAAATCCGGCCTCCGGACGGAATCGAACCCGCGGGGCTAGCGCTTACAAGGCCAGACGCGCTCACCAACCAAGCGTAACTAGGCTGGGACAAAATTAAAAGTTTTAAACTCACATCTTTCGTCTAAAAAAGAACGATCTCAAAGAATCTAAGATCTAGAAAGAGTTCTCAGAATACCAAAATGGCCATGATGCGGGAACTTTATGTCCACATCTGCCAGTGTGTGGATGTACCTACTATTAATTGAGAACACAACTATGTAACATTCTACTACTATTGAATGAGAACAATCCACTAAGCTACCCTTATGATATTTGACCGGCCAAACTATCAAACTATGAGGTAAAATCCACAAATATTCGCTTTACTACAGTCGAACGGGATGATTTCTCGAACCTGTGGTGATTTGGGGGAAACTGTATTTCAGGTATTTCGTGTTAAATATTAGGCCAAGCGGGGCGCTTCGAACTCTTGACGTTCGCCCGCCCCTTCGGCACATTTCATAAGGGTAAGTATTTCAGGGGGGAAATGGCTGAAGTACCTTCAATGTTTATTCCAAAAACCACGCAACGTTACGCTAACTAGATTGTATGATCTATTGAATAACTGGTGTAGGTTCAACGTTCTTTCGCCGCTGACATTCTTCTATATACGGTTCCGTTTCATTAGGCTAAAATTTGATTTTTTTGGGATGTAAATTCCAATTTTTTAGATCTCTGAAAGCAGGAAAAACAGCTTCAACTAGGTAGCATTCGTTTATGTTTTATTTTTGATAATACAATGGATTCTATTCATTACATTGCATGGCTTCAGGTAAAATAGGTTCGATAAATCACTAGTCTTATATTATAAGAACGAGATCCATTTCACTCATTCACAGTTCACATCATAGTTCACACACTGATCGCTCTATCTCGAGACACACAACACCTAGAAAGCTGAAATTTGGTAGGAATATTTCTTTTAGTGGTCTAGGTGTGCAATAAGAAAGATTTGCGGGAAAATCTAACCGATCCTGAGATATGATCAATTTTTGATCGCTTAAAAATCACCATAAGAAATACGCAGAGTGCAGAGACTGCGGGAGAGAAAACTTTTCCTCTCTCGCCTAATATTTGAGTTTCGTTTATGTTTTTTTTGTTTGATAAATACAAGTTCGGCCATGCCTTTTCCAGAAGTTTGGCCATGCCTCGGGATGAACTAGCGGGCTTCCGGAGCGAAGCGACGGAATTCAGCTAGTCTTATATTATAAGAACGAGATCCATTCACTCATTCACATTTCACAGTTCACATTTCACATTTCATAGTTCACACACTGATCGCTCTATCTCTATAACCACAACACCTAGAAAGCTGAAATTTGGTAGGGATATTCCTTTTATGGTCTAGGTGTGCAATAAGAAAGGATTTTGCGAAAATCTAAACCGATCCTGAGATATGATCAATTTTTGATCGCTAAAATCTCCATAAGAAATACACAGAGTGCAGAGACTGCGGGAGAGAAAACTTTTCCTCGCTCGCCTAATATTTGAGTTTCGTTTATGTTTTTAGTTTGATAACTATGCAGCTAATAGGGAGCGCGCAGCGCGACCGTATTTTTTATTATTTTCTACAAGTTCGGCCATGCCTTTTCTACAAGTTTGGCCATGCCTCGGGATGAAGTAGCGGGATTCCGGAGCGAAGCGACGGAATTCAGCTATAAAATATAAATTTATAATAGGTTAGATTTTACCCTTCGTTCAGAGACAAGCTACCCACCTCACATTAAAACTCACCCAGCCTGAGTGGGGGCAGGAAAAATCCAGCATGCGATTGCCCAGATAGTATACCTACTTACCAACGACAACATTGCAGTGGGGGCAGGAAAAATCCAGCATGCGATTGTCCAGATAGTATACTTACCAACGACAACATTGCAGTGGGGGCAGGAAAAATCCAGCATGCGATTGCCCAGATAGTATACTTACCAACGACAACATTGCAGTGGGGGCAGGGAAAATCCAGCATGCGATTGTCCAGATAGTATACTTACCAACGACAACATTGCAGTGGGGGCAGGAAAAATCCAGCATGCGATTGCCCAGATAGTATACTTACCAACGACAACAACAGGCTCAGTCTCTCACATTCTGACTATCGGCCAGATCTAAGTCTGTCAGACAGCCAAAACTTGTGCTGCCGAAAAAGCTTCCGTCTCCAGACCGTCTGAGATAGGTACTAGAAAGATAAGGTTTTTCTGCCAAACACGTTCTGGCGGTCTGACAGACTTATGTCTGACCGACAGTCAGAGCGTGAGGCTTTCTTTCACTGAACTAGGTATTGTAAACTGGTGCATTCTACTTTATATCGCCGCGCGCCGTCTGTCAGACCTTTTGAAAAATACGGACTTTCCTTCTTATAGGATAAGGAAAGTAAAATTAAATAAAAAAATCTGTTTCTGACGGAGAAAAACGTGGTTACAAATGTTACAGCCCGTTCACACTCACAGAGATTAGGGTCCTCAACATCCCAGTTTGCCTTAAGCTTAGTTTTTTCAATGAGATATGAACTGCTTGATTTTCCCTGGCAAATATTTTTCAAAAGTTTCATCTCCTCAGAAAGTCGCCTTTCTGAGAGAGTGTCAATTGGGAGATTTTCAGCAAGCAGCCCATATTCAATGTAGGAAGGATATAGGGGGTAGAAGCCATTCTCCTTATGAAAAAGATGTCTGACAAATCGGGCTTGAACTCTTTCCAGAGATTTTTTGCCTTATGGATTATTCTTATGCTATTTTTTACCACCGCTAGCAAATCATGTTCAATTGTTCATATACTCCGAAGATATGTGCACATATCTTCTTCTCCTTTTCCCGTGTTCAGACGGGGTCGCGGGGTCGGCGGGCGTTTATCATCAGCCTCTCGGTCTGCCCTAGCTAAGGTGATTGCTTTGCACGTATTCATTTATAATTTATATCATCGTGAAAAGGCCAGTCTGCTTCATTACAAGTGATTAATGATTTGATTCAGTTTCATTTTTCTCTTCATCAGGTGCCACAATTCGTTTCTCGACCATCGTGTAAGTAAATACCTCTGTGTTTGTAAGTAAATACCTCTGTGTTTCTCTTCATCAGGTGCTACAATTCGTTTCTCGACCATCGTGGACATTGGGTCCGCTTCCTTCAAATACGACATGAGACGTCTAACTGAGATCCTCGCCTTCCCTAAAGCCTGGTATAGACGTAACATTATGCGACGTATGTTCCTAGGAGGAGACTATCCTACCAGACCTAGTACCTCTGTGTTTGAACCTTCTGGTAAGTAAATACCTCTGTGTTTGTACTAACTGAGATCCTCGCCTTCCCTAAAGCCTGGTATAGACGTAACATTATGCGACGTATGTTCCTAGGAGGGGACTATCCTACCAGACCTTAGTACCTCTGTGATTGAACCTTCTGGTAAGTAAATACCTCTGTGTTTGTACTAACTGAGATCCTTGCCTTCCCTAAAGCCTGGTATAGACGTAACATTATGCGACGTATGTTCCTAGGAGGGGACTATCCTACCAGACCTAGTACCTCTGTGTTTGAACCTTCTGGTAAGTAAATACCTCTGTGTTTGTAAGTAAATACCTCTGTGTTTGTAAGTAAGTACCTCTGTGATTGAACCTTCTGGTAAGTGGCCGGGGTCCCGGGTTGGATTCCCGGTGGTGTCCTATTTTTTTTCCGGCTCTGTGCTTGGAATACGGGCTGCCTTTTCCTTGTGAAAACAAATCTAATCAAGTTGCGACCAGTGGCGACATTACTAGAGTAAAAAGAAAATTGTAGGGAATGATTTTTTTTTTCGGTTCCAACCTTTTTAATAAAAGAGATTGACTGAGCCGCCCATGGACCAGACTTTCCAGCTTTCCACCGAGAAATTCGTCATCTAATTCATTTCCTTAATGTTCTCCATTCACAGATTTCGACTCCTCTCCCGAGACGGAGCTCGAGCTTCCCCTACCGAAAACATCCACCCCTAAATCCGACCGCCACCGGTCCGACCTCCCCAGGGATGGTAGTCTCAAGTCCCCCATACACAGCGAGAGCTCTACCGAGAGTGCCACAAGTAATTGGAACACCCTGGTTCTGTTTGCGGTGAACTTCAAGCGGTTGAACGTTCATATGAACATGGGCAATGTTATGGGAAACGTAATGCTGTGAGTATGAGATTTTGTGTGAAAAATTCAGGGATTTATTTTGAAAGAGTTTTTTTTTTAGGATGAGTGTTTTACCGCCATTTTTTATTTTGTAGCAATGAAACAAAAACTGCTGCATTAAACGCATGTGGTCTGTGTCGTAGCATGCCCATCCCGTAGTATATGCCTCTCATCAGATGAGCGATAAGAGGCACAATACTTCCCATTTGGCTACCGGGTCAACACGAGAACACAATAAGTAACACGTTGAAATATTTGTAATGAAAAATGCGAGTGCAAATCTTTGTCGATAGTGGACATCGAACAGGGAACTTCTATATGGCAAACAATTGCATGACTACTGGGTTAGAAACGTGTCCATACATAATTATTTTACAGTGTCTTTAAAGGTTTTTCTCATTAAATTGCTTCAAAGCTAAGCTATTAGAACCCCAACAGGGAAAATCAATGATTGGGTGGAAATGTGAGAACCCTGCCACTTAAAATGAAGCCCTAAAGAAAGCACAAACTTCCTACTGGACCAGGAATTGGGTCTATTAAATGGAACTCTAGAAAATCTCTTTTTCTATTTCTCTAGGTTAACCAAGGAGTTCGGATCAGAGGGTCGCCTATCCGTAGGCAGCACACGACATAAGAACCTCTTCATCAGTCTAGGTCTAGA
The DNA here is from genome assembly GCF_000475195.1 of Diaphorina citri. Taxonomy (NCBI): domain Eukaryota; kingdom Metazoa; phylum Arthropoda; class Insecta; order Hemiptera; family Psyllidae; genus Diaphorina; species Diaphorina citri. Next base: position 34,414 of record NW_007378487.1, read on the forward strand.
GGGAACAATACACCTCTTTTACTAAATAAACCCCTGCTACTCACATTCTCTATACAAGCGGTTTCTACAGTGTACTAATGCTTTGTTCTATCTCTTCTTAGGTTAACCAAGGACTTCAGATCAGAGGGTCGCCTATCCGTGGGCAGCACAGGACATAAGAACCTTTTCATCAGTCTAGGTTTAGGAGGAGCAATACACCTCTTTTTAAATAAACCCCTGTTATGCCTGCTCAAATTTTCTATACAAACTGTTTCTACATTTTTCTACATTCTACTAATGCTTTTTTCTATCTCTTCCTAGATTTTTTTAGGATGCGGTTTTTTTTTTTCCGAGAAAATTTTATGCCTCCGGCGTTCTTTATCACCTAACCTTCTCTATCTTTTCCTAGGTTAACCAAAGACTTCAGATCAGAGGGTCGCCTATCCGTGGGCAGCACAGGACATAAGAACCTTTTCATCAGTCTAGGTTTAGGAGGAGCAATACACCTCTTTTTAAATAAACCCCTGTTATGCCTGCTCAAATTTTCTATACAAACTGTTTCTACATTTTTCTACATTCTACTAATGCTTTTTTCTATCTCTTCCTAGATTTTTTTAGGATGCGGTTTTTTTTTTCCGAGAAAATTTTATGCCTCCGGCGTTCTTTATCACCTAACCTTCTCTATCTTTTCCTAGGTTAACCAAAGACTTCAGATCAGAGGGTCGCCTATCCGTGGGCAGCACAGGACATAAGAACCTATTCATCAGCCTAGGTCTAGGGGGTGCCTCACTGGATGCTAAGGGTGGTATAGTGGGTGGTACCATTGAGATATCCAAGGTGGACACGTTCATATTGATCAAGGAAGATCCGAGTATGGAACCGGAACACACGGACTTCTAATATTTTTCTCTCTTGTCCCTTTGTTTTCTCCCATTTCTCTAGGTTAACCAAAGACTTCAGATCAGAGGGTCGCCTATCTGTAGGCAGCACAGGACATAAGAACCTATTCATCAGTCTAGGTCTAGGGGGTGCCTCTCTGGACGCTAAGGGCGGTATAGTGGGTGGTACCATTGAGATATCCAAGGTGGACACGTTCATTTTGATCAAAGAAGATCCGAGTATGGAACCGGAACACACGGTATGTAACTTTTTTTTTCAAGAGCTACCTTTAAAAGGTCTGATTCCCGCCCGGCACGAACTTAATCCTAATCAGTCGTTTTCAGGATGGGTGGCTTTTCTATAAAAGATGATTGTTTCACCGCCTTTTTTATTTCGAAGCAATGATGCTACTCCTACATTAGATTCGTGTGATCTGTATCATAGCATGTCCCTCCCGTAGTGTGTCTCTCATTAGATAGACGAGAAGAGACAAGACTCCCCATTTAGGTGCTGGGTCAACACGTGAACACCAGAAAGTAACCCGTTGAAATATTTGCAATCGAAAAACGAGTGTTTTTTTTTATGGTGGGATTGGAAGCCGGTGACCTTCTGCATGGCAACCAAGCGCGTTACCACTGGATACTAATGGTGTTTGTCGGTAACAGTCACTTTTTATTTTTCACCTATCAAACTGTTCAAAAAAGGTGTTTCCTAGGTTAACCAAAGACTTCAGATCTGAGGGTCGCCTATCCGTGGGCAGCACAGGACATAAGAACCTCTTCATCAGTCTAGGTCTAGGGGGTGCCTCTCTGGATGCTAAGGGCGGTATAGTGGGTGGTACCATTGAGATATCCAAGGTGGACACGTTCATACTGATCAAGGAAGATCCGAGTATGGAACCGGAACACACGGTATGTAACTTTTTTTTTCAAGAGCTACCTTTAAAAGGTCTGATTCCCGCCCGGCACGAACTTAATCCTAATCAGTCGTTTTCAGGATGGGTGGCTTTTCTATAAAAGATGATTGTTTCACCGCCTTTTTTATTTCGAAGCAATGATGCTACTCCTACATTAGATTCGTGTGATCTGTATCATAGCATGTCCCTCCCGTAGTGTGTCTCTCATTAGATGGACGAGAAGAGACAATACTCCCCATTTAGGTGCTGGGTCAACACGAGAACACCAGAAAGTAACCCGTTGAAATATTTGCAATCGAAAAAACGAGTGTTTTTTTATGGTGGGATTTGAAGCCGGTGACCTGCATGGCAAGCAAGCGCGTTACCACTGGATACTAATGGTGTTTGTCGGTAACAGTCACTTTTTATTTTTCACCTATCAAACTGTTCAAAAAAGGTGTTTCTGCTTCTAGCAACCTAATTTTATTATTTAAAATTTAAGAAAAAGTACTAGAACAATTTGATTGTTTCTTTTATTTTCTCCTCCAGGTCGGAGTAAAGCTCTGGGCACTGGAGCTGCGTCTAGACTACATGGGTACTGGCGTGGTAATGACCCGGGTTTCCAGTCTGGAGGTGTCGCTTCGAGACGAGTGGCGGGTCAAATGTTCCCCCAGTGGCGGATCCACACCTACGAGGAGACCGGCACTGATTTTCCTGCATGGGAATTTGAAGTGGGATCAGCTACAGTTGATGATATCTAAATCCACAAGCACTGGTAAGACTTTTGAACTAAGTGAACTCTAAGGGTGCATTTCACCAATATTATTTCAGCCCTTAAATGGCCTCTTTAGCTAACAGAGCTCATTTGTGTGAGAAAATGTGAAAAAAATCCCCCAATAACCCGTTTTTTTTTTTTTTTTTTTTTTTTTTTTTTTTTTGGTTTTCTGGAAAAAATTTTACCCACCTTTTTTTTTTAATACCTCTGTGTTTGTACTAACTGAGATCCTTGCCTTCCCTAAAGCCTGGTATAGACGTAACATTATGCGACGTATGTTCCTAGGAGGGGACTATCCTACCAGACCTAGTACCTCTGTGTTTGAACCTTCTGGTAAGTAAATACCTCTGTGTTTGTACTAACTGAGATCCTTGCCTTCCCTAAAGCCTGGTATAGACGTAACATTATGCGACGTATGTTCCTAGGAGGGGACTATCCTACCAGACCTAGTACCTCTGTGTTTGAACCTTCTGGTAAGTAAATACCTCTGTGTTTGTACTAACTGAGATCCTTGCCTTCCCTAAAGCCTGGTATAGACGTAACATTATGCGACGTATGTTCCTAGGAGGGGACTATCCTACCAGACCTAGTACCTCTGTGTTTGAACCTTCTGGTAAGTAAATACCTCTGTGTTTGTACTAACTGAGATCCTTGCCTTCCCTAAAGCCTGGTATAGACGTAACATTATGCGACGTATGTTCCTAGGAGGGGACTATCCTACCAGACCTAGTACCTCTGTGTTTGAACCTTCTGGTAAGTAAATACCTCTGTGTTTGTACTAACTGAGATCCTTGCCTTCCCTAAAGCCTGGTATAGACGTAACATTATGCGACGTATGTTCCTAGGAGGGGACTATCCTACCAGACCTAGTACCTCTGTGTTTGAACCTTCTGGTAAGTAAATACCTCTGTGTTTGTACTAACTGAGATCCTTGCCTTCCCTAAAGCCTGGTATAGACGTAACATTATGCGACGTATGTTCCTAGGAGGGGACTATCCTACCAGACCTAGTACCTCTGTGTTTGAACCTTCTGGTAAGTAAATACCTCTGTGTTTGTACTAACTGAGATCCTTGCCTTCCCTAAAGCCTGGTATAGACGTAACATTATGCGACGTATGTTCCTAGGAGGGGACTATCCTACCAGACCTAGTACCTCTGTGTTTGAACCTTCTGGTAAGTAAATACCTCTGTGTTTGTACTAACTGAGATCCTTGCCTTCCCTAAAGCCTGGTATAGACGTAACATTATGCGACGTATGTTCCTAGGAGGGGACTATCCTACCAGACCTAGTACCTCTGTGTTTGAACCTTCTGGTAAGTAAATACCTCTGTGTTTGTACTAACTGAGATCCTTGCCTTCCCTAAAGCCTGGTATAGACGTAACATTATGCGACGTATGTTCCTAGGAGGGGACTATCCTACCAGACCTAGTACCTCTGTGTTTGAACCTTCTGGTAAGTAAATACCTCTGTGTTTGTACTAACTGAGATCCTTGCCTTCCCTAAAGCCTGGTATAGACGTAACATTATGCGACGTATGTTCCTAGGAGGGGACTATCCTACCAGACCTAGTACCTCTGTGTTTGAACCTTCTGGTAAGTAAATACCTCTGTGTTTGTACTAACTGAGATCCTTGCCTTCCCTAAAGCCTGGTATAGACGTAACATTATGCGACGTATGTTCCTAGGAGGGGACTATCCTACCAGACCTAGTACCTCTGTGTTTGAACCTTCTGGTAAGTAAATACCTCTGTGTTTGTACTAACTGAGATCCTCGCCTTCCCTAAAGCCTGGTATAGACGTAACATTATGCGACGTATGTTCCTAGGAGGGGACTATCCTACCAGACCTAGTACCTCCGTGTTTGAACCTTCTGGTAAGTAAATACCTCTGTGTTTGTACTAACTGAGATCCTCGCCTTCCCTAAAGCCTGGTATAGACGTAACATCGCTACTGAAGCACAGGAAATAAGAAGTCATGATGGTAAGTACTCAAACCTCCGGATAACGCCAGGCCGCGGGTTCGATCCCCGCCCGGGGCGGATTTTATCCTGAACAGATCATGTTCTTTCTCGGAACGGCTGGTTTTCTCCTATCCTGTCTTTCGTCTCTCTTTGATTTCGGGACGATAAGACCTTAGCAGTTACAGTTCCCTCTATCAAACCTCTTCGGGGAAAAAAAAACCCCCCGGAACTGTGAAAGTCCTGAATTTCAAAAGTTTATCTTCAGAAGAACCCGATCTATGAAGGTGAGAAAAACCTGCCGATTCGGTTCGTGTAAAGATACACCGGCATGCTTACTGGAACTTGGCCTGACGCACTGCCGTGCGCTCAGATTTTATCTTAAGTTAAGCAACGATGTATATTTTTAATGTTTTCAGTATCCGAGGACCTGGACGTGCATATTGTAGAGACTCTAACGTTCAGTCTGGGTATTAGTACAGAGTCACCACAAGTACACCACCATAGCATGGCTACAGTGTGTCGTCTATCTCGCAATGTACTGTTTCCACCTCAGTTCAGAACGCTACACGAGTGGTTCCATTATGCGTTTGCTTGTAGCGAAATAGATGGTGAGTTAATGTCTTCTAAACGGGACAATATGTCAAGTTCCCTGAATAGATGGTAAGTTAATGTTTTCTAAACGGGATACTATGTCAAGTTCCATAAATAGATGGTAAGTTAATGTTTTCTAAACGGGATACTATGTCAAGTTCCATAAATAGATGGTAAGTTAATGTTTTCTAAACGGGATACTATGTCAAGTTCCATAAATAGATGGTAAGTTAATGTTTTGTTTCATTACTGAGTTTGAGGATCATATATTTGTCACTGTTGATGCTGAGGCGTTCTTCTTTCTACATGATCTGATCACGTCCTATATCAAGGAGAATAAGGACAAAGTGGTAAGTAAATCCTACATCAGGGCTTCTAGTAAGCTAACCTCTGGTGGAATGTAGTTTCATTACTGAGTTTGAGGATCATATATTTGTCACTGTTGATGCTGAGGCGTTCTTCTTTCTACATGATCTGATCACGTCCTATATCAAGGAGAATAAGGACAAAGTGGTAAGTAAATCCTACATCAGGGCTTCTAGTAAGCTAACCTCTGGTGGAATGTAGTTTCATTACTGAGTTTGAAGATCATATATTTGTCACTGTAGATGCTGAAGCGTTCTTCTTTCTACATGATCTGATCACGTCCTATATCAAGGAGAATAAGGACAAAGTGGTAAGTAAATCCTACATCAGGGCTTCTAGTAAGCTAACCTCTGGTGGAATGTAGTTTCATTACTGAGTTTGAGGATCATATATTTGTCACTGTTGATGCTGAGGCGTTCTTCTTTCTACATGATCTGATCACGTCCTATATCAAGGAGAATAAGGACAAAGTGGTAAGTAAATCCTACATCAGGGCTTCTAGTAAGCTAACCTCTGGTGGAATGTAGTTTCATTACTGAGTTTGAGGATCATATATTTGTCACTGTTGATGCTGAGGCGTTCTTCTTTCTACATGATCTGATCACGTCCTATATCAAGGAGAATAAGGACAAAGTGGTAAGTAAATCCTACATCAGGGCTTCTAGTAAGCTAACCTCTGGTGGAATGTAGTTTCATTACTGAGTTTGAAGATCATATATTTGTCACTGTAGATGCTGAAGCGTTCTTCTTTCTACATGATCTGATCACGTCCTATATCAAGGAGAATAAGGACAAAGTGGTAAGTAAATCCTACATCAGGGCTTCTAGTAAGCTAACCTCTGGTGGAATGTAGTTTCATTACTGAGTTTGAGGATCATATATTTGTCACTGTTGATGCTGAGGCGTTCTTCTTTCTACATGATCTGATCACGTCCTATATCAAGGAGAATAAGGACAAAGTGGTAAGTAAATCCTACATCAGGGCTTCTAGTAAGCTAACCTCTGGTGGAATGTAGTTTCATTACTGAGTTTGAGGATCATATATTTGTCACTGTTGATGCTGAGGCGTTCTTCTTTCTACATGATCTGATCACGTCCTATATCAAGGAGAATAAGGACAAAGTGGTAAGTAAATCCTACATCAGGGCTTCTAGTAAGCTAACCTCTGGTGGAATGTAGTTTCATTACTGAGTTTGAAGATCATATATTTGTCACTGTAGATGCTGAAGCGTTCTTCTTTCTACATGATCTGATCACGTCCTATATCAAGGAGAATAAGGACAAAGTGGTAAGTAAATCCTACATCAGGGCTTCTAGTAAGCTAACCTCTGGTGGAATGTAGTTTCATTACTGAGTTTGAGGATCATATATTTGTCACTGTTGATGCTGAGGCGTTCTTCTTTCTACATGATCTGATCACGTCCTATATCAAGGAGAATAAGGACAAAGTGGTAAGTAAATCCTACATCAGGGCTTCTAGTAAGCTAACCTCTGGTGGAATGTAGTTTCATTACTGAGTTTGAAGATCATATATTTGTCACTGTTGATGCTGAGGCGTTCTTCTTTCTACATGATCTGATCACGTCCTATATCAAGGAGAATAAGGACAAAGTGGTAAGTAAATCCTACATCAGGGCTTCTAGTAAGCTAACCTCTGGTGGAATGTAGTTTCATTACTGAGTTTGAAGATCATATATTTGTCACTGTTGATGCTGAGGCGTTCTTCTTTCTACATGATCTGATCACGTCCTATATCAAGGAGAATAAGGACAAAGTGGTAAGTAAATCCTACATCAGGGCTTCTAGTAAGCTAACCTCTGGTGGAATGTAGTTTCATTACTGAGTTTGAAGATCATATATTTGTCACTGTTGATGCTGAGGCGTTCTTCTTTCTACATGATCTGATCACGTCCTATATCAAGGAGAATAAGGACAAAGTGGTAAGTACAGTCAGCAAAAGTGGGGCCTCTGGGAATAGAAATACAAGAGGACGGGCAGAAAAATGAAATTGGAAATATGGTAATGTGAAAAAAAAAAAATGGTCATTTCTCAATCTTTAAAGATTTACTCTGCCAGCCTAGTTAGCTTAGTTGGTAGTGCGTCCGCCTTGTAAGCGCTAGGCCGCGGGTTCGATTCCCGCCCGGGGCGGATTTTATCCAAATCGAACCCGCGGCCTAGCGCTTACAAGGCAGACGCACTACCAACTAAGCTAAGTAGGCTGGCGTAACTTTAATTTTAAAGTAGGTATTGAATAATTATTGTACTTTTGATTTCAAACTGGGTAAAAACGTTCCAAAATCTAGCGAAAATTTACTGATGAGTTTTCTGAAATCAGCCGTACCGAGAACAAACCTTTTCTGTTTAGGATAAAACCTGTCACAGCGGGGAATCGAACCCGCGACCTAGCGCTTACAAGGCAGGCTCACTACTTTCCAAGCTAACTAATCCCCTGTGTGCCGCGTCCATTTTAGTTTAGAACTATTGCTCTGGAGAACGAACCTGATCTGTTTGCACCTTGACTGGCACTATAGTGTGAATCAGGCTTTATGTTAAGGTGATCTCGTCTTGTCTTGTCTTGTCTTGTCTTGTCTTGATCCCCTGTGTGCCGCGTCCATTTTAGTTTAGAACTATTGCTCTGGAGAACGAACCTGATCTGTTTGGGATAAAATCCGTCGCGGGCGGGAATCGAACCCGCGACCTAGCGCTTACAAAGCAGACGCGCTACCTTTCAACCTAACTAGTGAATGTCTTTTTTAATGCCTTTAACATAACTGTATAACTAAGATTTTTAGCACCGGATTTTTAGTCCGTCCTTCCTTTATTATTACAATAGTAATAAAAAGGTATAAGGGACGGACTATTGTATTCGCTTCGGTGTCGTCTGTCACTCTGTCTGTTCCCATAGATTCCATAGAAGGACTTATCCAAACCTGGTCGATCTATATATCAAAAGGTTTTTGGGGGATTTTTTTCACATTTTCTCACACAAATGAGCTCTGATCTTGAAATTTGTCGCGACGACCTATGAACAGCTAACTAGACTGGCATTTCCAGCTTTCCACCGAGAAATTCGTCATCTAATTCATTTTCTCAATGTTCTCCATTCACAGATTTCGACTCCTCTCCCGAGACTGAGCTCGAACTTCCCCTACCGAAAACATCCACCCCTAAATCCGACCGCCACCGGTCCGACCTCCCCAGGGATGGCAGTCTCAAGTCCCCCATACACAGCGAGAGCTCTACCGAGAGTGCCACAAGTAATTGGAACACCCTGGTTCTGTTTGCGGTGAACTTCAAGCGGTTGAACGTTCACATGAACATGGGCAATGTTATGGGAAACGTAATGCTGTGAGTATGAGATTTTGTGTGAAAAATTCAGGGATTGACTGAAATATCAATGTTTCCTTTCAAAATGGGGCCAACTAGAAAGACGGTATCTTGTAAACAAGAGGAGCTTTTAGCTGGCACCAAAAAAAAAAAAAAAAAAAAAAAAAAAAAAAAAAAAATTTTTTTTTTAAAAAAAAAAAAAAATTTTTTTTCCTCTAGGTTTTTCCCCCACTAGAGATCTTTTACTTAAAAGAAAAAAATCATTCTTTCTCTCTCAGGTTTTCCTCGACCTTATCTTTCCACCTCCATTTTGGTTTCCCTCTCTTTCTCTTCCCTTCTGTGACCAGTTTCTCTAACTTTTTATTTACCTATGTAACTTTCGTCTCTCCTCTCCACATGTCCGAACCATCTCAATCCACTCTCTTGTATTTTCCTTCCTAATGACCCTACGTTCATCATCATTGTTGTTGCGTCTTCGTAGCCGAAAGTTGCTCAGATTCTTCTAATGACATTCCTCCATTCTTCTCTATTGTCTGGCCCTACGTTCACAGTTTTTCTGATTTCTGATTTCTTACTCTATTATCCTTCCTTGTTAGTCCACACATCTAGCGCAATATTCTCATCTCTGCAACTTCTAATATTTTAATAATAATAATAAATGTCTTTTCTTTGTGTTACTATATCACAACTTTGGTGCTCACTGCAGCATTGTAGGATTTTTCCAAATACATAGTTTCAAAATAAAAAAAGGGATTTGTTGATAGAGGGAACTGTATAACTGTTCGGGACAATAAGTCCCGAAGTCTCGAAGAGAGAAGGAGGACAGGATAGGAGAAAGCCAGCCGTTCCGAGAACTAACATTATCCGTTCAGGATAAATTCCACCCCGGGCGTGAACCGAACCCGTGACTTAAACGGGATACTATGTCAAGTTCCCTAAATAGATGGTAAGTTGATGTTTTCTAAACGGAATACTATGTCAAGTTCCCTAAATAGATGGACCGGTTTCCCAGTCTGGAGAGAGAGAAGGAGAACTTATCCTCCTCTTCGTCTAGTGGGACTGGTACGGGACATAGTGAGACAGTTCGGTCCCGGAACTTACAAGGCAGACGCTCTCTAATGTAGGAAATTTTATTTTCTACATTTTGCCTGTGGACACTATTTTCGTACGGTGAATAGTTTTCGAGTTATTTACGAAAATGTAGAAAAAGTCGTTTTTGGCGGCAGTTTTTGAGACATTTTTTTCCCTTCAAGTACATTATTTTTTTCCTTATCATCCCTCCTTTTGTGTCTTTTTTTTTTTTTTTTTTTTTTTTTGTTTCTTTATTTATCCTCCTCTTCGTCTAGTGGGACTGGTACGGGACATAGTGAGACAGTTCGGTCCCGGACACCTAAACTAATTTCTCTGTCTCTCTTGTGTTTTCACAGCCGTGGACCGGTTCCCCAGTCTGGAGAGAGAGAAGGAGAACCTATCCTCCTCTTCGTCTAGCGGGACTGGTACGGGACATAGTGAGACAGTTCGGTCCCGGACACCTAAACTCCTGGAGATTCCCAACCACACCCGTGAAGTCATCTTTGCATTACCATCCCTCCAGTTGAACTTTGAGACTACACATCTGCAGAGTAGCATTTCACAGCCGTGGACCGGTTTCCCAGTCTGGAGAGAGAGAAGGAGAACCTATCCTCCTCTTCGTCTAGCGGGACCGGTACGGGACATAGTGAGACAGTTCGGTCCCGGACACCTAAACTAATTTCTCTATCTCTCTTGTTTTCACAGCCGTGGACCGGTTCCCCAGTCTGGAGAGGGAGAAGGAGAACCTATCCTCCTCTTCGTCTAGCGGGACCGGTACGGGACATAGTGAGACAGTTCGGTCCCGGACACCTAAACTGCTGGAGATTCCCAACCACACCCGTGAAGTCATCTTTGCATTACCATCCCTCCAGTTGAACTTTGAGACTACACATCTGCAGAGTAGCAAGGTAATATATTTGTTTGAAAAAGGGTGAAAAAAAAATAGGAAAGTGGTTACTTGGTATTGGTATGTTTGTTTTTGAAATTTTGACAAATTTTCTATGGCGAAGAAGAAGAAAAATGTAAGGTAAAATAAAAAGCGTGTGATGTTCACACCATATTTTGTACTTTTTCTCTAAAGGGGTTTGATAGAGGGAACTGTAACTGAAAAAAAATGGGAATGTGGTTACTTGGTATGTTTGTTTTGAAATTTTGACAAATTTTCTATGGCGAAGAAGAAGAAGAATGTAAGGTAAAATAAAAAGCGTGTGATGTTCACACCATATTTTGTACTTTTTCTCTAAAGGGGTTTGATAGAGGGAACTGTAACTGCTAAGGTCTTACCGTTCTGAAATCGAAGAGCGAAGGAAGACAGGATAGGAGAAAGCCAGCCGTTCCGAAAACGAATATTATCCGTTTACGATAAACTGCCCTAGGCGGGAATCAAACCCGCGGCCTAGCGCTTACAAGGCAGACGCGTTACCAACCAAGCTAGAGTTGGGCAAAATTTTATACTGATGGATTGTCTACATTTCCAGGTACCTCCTCACAACCTGCTTCTAGAAGACAGTCTACTCAAGCCTCTGGTGGAATGTAGTTTCATTACTGAGTTTGAGGATCATATATTTGTCACTGTTGATGCTGAGGCGTTCTTCTTTCTACATGATCTGATCACGTCCTATATCAAGGAGAATAAGGACAAAGTGGTAAGTAAATCCTACATCAGGGCTTCTAGTAAGCTAACCGCTGGTGGAATGTAGTTTCATTACTGAGTTTGAAGATCATATATTTGTCACTGTAGATGCTGAGGCGTTCTTCTTTCTACATGATCTGATCACGTCCTATATCAAGGAGAATAAGGACAAAGTGGTAAGTAAAAAATTATAAAATTTTACCCCCGGATAGGAGGGACGTGAATTTATTATCCACTGATGGATAAAATTACCTGACCTTATTTTTGTAGTTTCGATATCGGGTAGAACGTCAACTCCCATGGCGTAGTGATCACTGCGCTCACCTTGCACGTGGGAGACCCGGGTTCGATTCCCGGCGGGGGCAAGAAATTTTGTATCATGCAAATGATTGATTCCGTGACTGGCTGTTGCGGGGCCCACTCAGCCTCGTGAGGAAAATGAGTAGCTATGGCATATAAATGCGCATAGCGACCGGTGCCAGCATGGTAGGTAAACATTGGATTTTAGGATTATTGAGATATTGGGAAAATCCTACAATGCTGCAGTGAGCACCAAAGTTGTGACATAATAACACAAAGAAACTGCATTTACACTTACAAAACTGTATAAAAAAACAATCGACCATCGCAGGAAAAAATACCATGCTGATTTTCTGCGAGGGTTGGAGCTATGGTCCTCTGTTGAGGACACTTCTATTCATTAGCATGGTTTGTTAATGTTATAGGTGACAGGTGCTCTACCCCCATATCCCAGAACAGTATCCCTATGCAGTGAAAATCAGAGTGATGTGTTCTTCTCTGCAGAAGAAGAATTGAGTCATCAGTTAGCAAGTACCGCGTCAGCTACTGATCATCCTTCTAGATCAGGTATGTCACCCACCAAGCTCAATAATGTTTAACCTAGATGTTCTGTAAATGTAAATGCAGTTTCTTTGTGTTATTATGTCACAACTTTGGTGCTCACTGCAGCATTGTAGGATTTTTCCATATCTCAATAATCCTACAATCCAATGTTTACCTACCATGCTGGCACCGGTCGCTATGCGCATTATATTACATAGCTACTCATTTTCCTCACGAGGCTGAGTGGGCCCCGCAACAGCCAGTCACGGTATCAATCATTTGCATGATACAAATTTCTTGACCCCGCCGGGAATCGAACCCGGGTCTCCCGCGTGAAAGGCGAGCGCAGTGACCACTACGCCATGGGAGCTGACTTTTTAATTTTTCGTTTCCCAGGTACTTCCCCTCAGCATCGGAAGCGCGGACAAGACCCCACGCACGTCCAGCCCCGACTCTCCCACCCTCTCCTCTTCCTCCTCCACATCCACTAGAAACACCTCCAAACCCGAGTCAGCGGACGAGAAGAAGTCCAATCAGCGCGCCCTGAGTCAGCAGAAGAAATCTAGCGATGAAATTGACGAGTTGAACAAGCGAGATTGGCGGAATTTCCATTGCAATACGTGGCATTTGGAACCCACTGTTAGGTGAGTAGGAAAAAGTAGACACACATTCTCGTAACTTGTTTATCATACCTATATCATACCAAAATACTCCCCATCCGTGGCACAAGCTTCGGCTTTTACGGATGGGTATACCGTATACCATTTGTTAACAATTTTTTTTTGATGAGAGAGTTGTGTTCTGAAAAATCAATAAATGGAAACTTATAAAATTAAAAAAATTAAAATTAAAATGAAACGGAGAAGTTCCTTTACTTCTGCAGTCTAAAGTTCAGTTCTTAGTTCGTAAGGTAGTGTACAAAAAGGAAATAAATATTATTAATTTTCAATTAGATTTGATTTAGACCGCCAACCAACGTAGGACGAAAAAGTTGGATCATAAAATATCCACCCCTGACGGAATTTCAACCCAGCACCTCTGGTTTGAGAGCCATTATGATTACTCTTGTATCACTCGAGCACAGAGTTGGCCATTATACAATAGATTTACAATTTTATCTAAAATGCAAATACAATTTTATCTTTTTCCCAGCCTTTTCCTATTTTAATAGGGTCGGCGTTTGTCAGTCTCTTCCAGGCAGCCCTATTGTGTACCTCATGTCCTGATAAATTCTTCTTTATCAAGTCTGGATTTTATCTAAAATCTAAAATTCCTGTCTCCTTTTGTTTCAGGTTGCTCTCCTGGGGAGGTAAATCCATCGAACCGTACGGTGTGGACTACATCCTGCAGAAACTTGGCTTTACCCACGCCAGAACTACCATCCCTAAGTGGATGCAACGAGGCTTTATGGATCCCTTAGACAAAGTACTAGCAGTATTGCTATTGAGAATAGTAAGTGTAGTGAGAGAAGAACCTACCCCAGCACCTAATAGGAAATAGAACACTTGGGTTAAGCTACATTTAGAACTACCATACCCAAGTGGATGCAACGTGGGTTTATAGGAAGTAGAGACGGGTCACTTAGGTTAAGCTCAGTTGAGCGTGGTGTGTTTCCGATTACAGGATGCACTCAGTGAGAGTAATATTGAGGGAGTTATTGGAGTAATACTTAATTTGTCAAGGGTCTACGATTACCTTGCCCTTGGGATCAATTTAATTTGGAGAAACCTAGTTTAAGTTGAGGAGCTGCTGATTGAAAGTTCTTAGCTTGATAATTTTGCATTCAGGTACTTTGTCTGCTTTGTGATAATGATAACTCTTGGATTCTTGAATGATTATTTTGACTTTAATTTTAAAGTAGATATTAAATAATCATTGTAACTTTAATTTTAAAGTAGGTATCGAATAACTATTGTACTTTTGATTTCAAATTGGGTAAAAATGTTCCAAAATCTAGCAAAAATTTACTGATGAGTTTTCTGAAATCAGGCGTACCGAGAACAAACCTTATCTGTTTAGGATAAAACCTGTCACAGCGGGGAATCGAACCCGCGACCTAGCGCTTACAAGGCAGGCTCACTACTTTCCAAGCTAACTAGTCTTAGGTCTGTAAGAAGGTAATTTTAGTTAAATTTTTTGCAAACTCATAATTTATTTACTGGGGGGAGGGGGTACATGCCTTGTAAGCGGGTTCGATCCCTGGTTTTCTGCTAACTTGACCTTCTTCCCGCTTGGAATCGTTGGTTCTCCACTCCTTTGAGAAACCCACCGGGCCTTTATGACTGAAATTGTCAGTCATAAAGGCGCAACCCGGGTTTTCAGTCTGAAATCCCGGGTCGCAGACAAATGGGATCCCTCCGCTTCACATACAAAAAGCCCACCCAGAGGTTTAAGTGAAGGGACCAAAAGACCCCTCTGTGAACGACCCTAGTCATTCGTGCGTTAGGTATTTCTGCATTCGTACAAAAATTTGGACCACTCTTCAACGCTTTGACAAGATATTAATGTCGCAAGACCCTCGGCCCACTAGAGCGAGAACTGGTATGGATTTTTTTTCTCAGATTTTGATGTTTTTTGTAGGTACAGCTAGTAAAAGTTAGGTAAGTACCTATAGAGTTACTGTTAACCCTTTGTGACCTTCGGCGCCGAAAGCTACAGTCTAGGCGGAGCCAGTGACTTTGCCCTGGGTGAGGACCTTTCCTCCGGTCTGTACAGTGAAGGTCTCTCTGGACTGTCTGGCTACGCTGCTGGTTACTCCGGCGCTGGCTACGCTTCTGCTGCTGGCTTTGGCTCCGCTGCTGGCTTCTCCGGAAACGTCTACGGCCCCAACGACGGTATCGTCAAACAAGTGACGGTCCACCGTGAGGTCCCAGTCGCTGTACCATCCCCATACCCCGTCCCAGTCGAGAAGAGAGTCCCCTACCCAGTCAAGGTCCCGGCTCTGCTGCTGGCTTCTCCGGAAACGTCTATGGCCCCAACGACGGTATCGTCAAACAAGTGACCGTCCACCGTGAGGTCCCAGTCGCTGTACCATCCCCATACCCCGTCCCAGTCGAGAAGAGAGTCCCCTACCCAGTCAAGGTCCCAGTCCATGTCCCAGTCGACAGACCCTACCCCGTCCCAGTTGAAAAGCCATACCCAGTCCCAGTCGAGAAACCCGTCCCATACCCAGTTGAAAAGCCAGTCCCATACCCAGTCAAGGTCCCAGTACACACCCCAGTCCCAGCTCCATACCCCGTTGAGGTTCCAAGACCATACCCAGTCACCGGGTCCCGGGGTTCATTCTCGCACAGTCGAAGTTTTTGTCGACGCTGTGCTCAGAATACAAGGTGCACTCAGCCTCTTTAGAACAATTGAATGGGGCTCAACCAAATGACTTTTTTTCGAGATAGAGTCCTATTCCGATGTAAAAGTACCCAAAAAGTGCATTGGCGCACTCAAAAACATCCAAAACGGTCCCTAAATACCCTAAAATGTCGCTAAAAGGTCGCAAAAAAAATAACGTTGAAACAGCCATGGTTTACGCATGAACTGTATCTCGACACGAGGACATGTCCTTAAGACATTTTATGAGCACCCACACATCATCGGGGCGTCATCAAGGTCCTTAAGGAAGAGTTAAGGACTGAGAGATAAAATAGGATAAACCAAACACGAAGCATCAAAAAAGAGAAGAAATTGCAGCATGTTCCATCCCTAATCGATCTACATTACTGCTAACCCAATCCTATGTAATTAATGCTGGGCCGCGCCGTCCAAAAAAGTCATTAGCTAATGTGGTGTCCACTTCTTCCCAAATCGAGCTCTAAATTCTGACTGAAGTGATTGAAGATAGCAGGATACCAGTATCTAATCCAGTACATCTCGACACGAGGACATGTCCTTAAGACATTTTATGAACACCCACACATCATCGGGGCGTCATCAAGGTCCTTAAGGAAGAGTTAAGGACTGAGAGATAAAATAGGATAAAAGAGAAGAAATTGCAGCATGTTCCATCCGTAATCGATCCACATTACTGCTGACCCAATCCAATGTAATTAATGCTGGGTCGCGCCGTCCAAAAAAGTCATTACTTAATGTGGTGTCCACTTCTTCCCAAATCGAGCTCTAAATTCTGACTGAAGTGATTGAAGATAGCAGGATACCAGTATCTAATCCAGTACTATTTGATTATTATCAAGATGATTCTTGCGTTTCTGTAAACAGTAGTTTAAATCTTTGAAGAACTGCTATGTCAACACTAGCCCATACTAACAGTGTTGACGTGGTAGGTCTCAAACTTGTGAGGTTTATAGCTTCCAATATTATTCCAAGCATGGAGCATTGAAACTCAGCTTAAGCTACATTTAGAACTACCATACTCAAGTGGGTGGGTTTATAGTGAATGAAACAATAAGTTGAGGAGCTGCTGATTGAAAGTTCTTAGCTTGATAATTTTGCATTCAGGTACTTTGTCTGCTTTGTGATAATGATAACTCTTGGATTCTTGAATGATTATTTTGACTTTAATTTTAAAGTAGATATTAAATAATCATTGTAACTTTAATTTTAAAGTAGGTATCGAATAACTATTGTACTTTTGATTTCAAATTGGGTAAAAATGTTCCAAAATCTAGCAAAAATTTACTGATGAGTTTTCTGAAATCAGGCGTACCGAGAACAAACCTTATCTGTTTAGGATAAAACCTGTCACAGCGGGGAATCGAACCCGCGACCTAGCGCTTACAAGGCAGGCTCACTACTTTCCAAGCTAACTAGACTGGCCCAGATCATATTATGATAAAGACGTTAAAGTTTAACAAAATTATAAACAGACTGTTAAAATTTAAGAACACCTGTGAATTTTTGGAACATTTTTTAAACAATCTTTTGACTGCCAGCTAGCTAGGATGGATAGGGGTTTGCTGATCTACTCCCTGTTTAGTTTCCCAGATAGATATGGGCTTCAACAGATTTCGGGTCGAGTGGATCAGGTACACCTCCATGTCTTCTGATGAAGTGTTTCGCACATTGAGGCGTTTACCTTCACGTGAGTTCAATTAGTTAGTTGTAAAGTAACCTTCGTGGGCGTGGATAAGGGAGGGGTACAGGCACTGGTCTTGAAGCTTTGATTTCATCAACGATTTTGTTCGAAATCCAAATCCTTCACATAGAGAAGGGTTTCAAAACTGAAATTGCTCTGGACTCATCATTTACATCATTGTACTTGTGATACTAAACAAAGGTCGCATAGGTCGCTTTTCTTCAAGTGAATTCTCGTCTCCATTTTTTTTTTTTTTATTTTTTTATCGCGAATAAAATATCGCGATAAAAAAATATTCGGCGGTCCCAAAGTACTGTAAAACGTTCTGTGTAAATATTTACGCTTACGTAAGTTCATTAGAAATTAATTATATGAGCAGTAAACACTTTCTAACTAAAGTATACACCTTGAAACAGGCGGAAATTTACGAAGACAATTTACGCCTGTAGGTATGCAACTCGTTCTCTAAGTATCTCTTCAGAAACATGGGATAAGTAGAAAAAATACTTCACTGCTAGAATGACCAATGAAAAGCCTACATACTCGACCATAATTAAATTATTTAAACATTTTCCTTATTGTTTTAAACCAGAACCAATTTTGGGAACTTTCTAAACCCCACCTCAGCCTCGAATTTTTGATGACAAGTACTTAAGGGAAGTTTTTTTCAAGGTTTAAAGCATTTTCGCATCCCCGTGTGTAAAAAAAAAATAAGAGATCAAGGTGAAAAGTTAACACAACAAGAAGACACGCAAAATTTTGTCCAAACAAAATAATAAGATATCACAGGTTTTTATTTCTTACAATAAATGATTACTGTATGACACATGTTGTTTTCATAGGAACTTGTGATGGGCGACACACAGTAAAACAAGTAAGAGAGGTAAAATCACAGCCTAACATAACTCAAATGCAAATGTTGTACATAGGAACCAATTGGAGGACTGTAGGAATGCGATCAACGGAAAGGAACAAAGAAAGAAAAAAAAATATACAAGATGGAAGTGGAAGAAGGGAGAGAAGGTGAAGTAAAAGCTGAAGAGGTAGAAAAGAAGAGCCAGAGTAGGTATTGAGGGTTACTAAAACTAGGAAAGAAACAAGATGCTTGAAAGTACAACAAAAAATCCCCCAAAAAACAGTTTTTTTTTTTTTGTTTTTTGGCTTTATGGTTTTCTGGACAAAATTTGCACCACCATTTTCGTGTTCCTGGTAAAAAGACCTTTAATTTGATATATAGGTCGACCAGGTTTGGATAAGTCCTTCTATGGGGACAGACAGACCGACCGAGCGAGTGACAGACACCGAAGCGAATACAATAGTCCGTCCCTTATACCTTTTTATTACTATTGTAATAATAAAGGAAGGACGGACTAAAAAGAGAGAGATTTGATAGAGGGAACTGTATAACTGTTCGGGACAATGATTCCCGAAGTCTCGAAGAGAGAAGGAAGACAGGATAGGAGAAAGCCAGCCGTTCCGAGAACTAACATTATCCGTTCAGGATAAATTCCACCCCGGGCGTGAACCGAACCCGTGACCTAGCGCTTACAAGGCAGACGCTCTACCCTCCAAGCTAACTAGACTGGAAAGAGACTTTTCACTCCTAGGAATTAGAAAAATGTGTACTATTTTCTATCAGGGAACCTACCTACACCTACAGACGACAAATAAGAGTTATCACAAGTTGCAAGATTATAAAAAACCTTGCAACATTAATAAATAATCTTGTATTATTATTATTATAAAATGCAAATGCATTATACGTAAGTTAGAGATAGTCTGGCTGAGGGACTATAAACAGAGAGTAGATCAGCGTCTAGCTAGGGGACTATAAACAGGGAGTAGACTAGTCCAAATTTCCTCACGCTATATCAATAGCGAAGGTTGAGTGCGAAGGGCATCCCACTCGGAAAATTTTGTTTAGCCAAAACGCCCAAAACCAGTTGGCCTCAAAGCGATCACTTTAAAGCTGATTGAGAGGCGGACGACAAACGCCGACCCTATCTGAACATGGGAAAAGGCGAAGAAGAAGAAGAAGAAGAAGAAGAAGAGATACTATTTGTTAATAAAATTGATACAGAGACGGGATAGCAAGGAGAGAACCTAATACCTTACTACAATCTTAGGCCAGCCACTCACAATCAAGTAGACCTGACAGACGGACCTTTTCAGCCGTACCTGTCAAGTCTACCTGATAGTGTGTGTGCTGATCAGGTGTCAGGTATACCTATCAGGTGACCTGATCAGTTGCACCTGTCAGGTCTACCTGATAGTGAGTGGCTTAGTCCAAACTCCAAACAAAGTTGTTTCACAAGATGATTTTTTGTGACACATACAGGTATGAACTTTTACCTTGATTACACATCACTTCACTTTTTGCCGACGGGCGAAATTTTTGAAAAATTTGGTCTGCAGTCTTGAGAAATGCAGCCTCACCAAAAGTAAAATTTTCAGTGCCGCAGACGATTTTTTCAAACTTTTTGTGTAGCCCCTTCAAGGTTACATACTTTTTGAAATTTTCTAGGGGGGTGCAGCTGCCCCCCTGCCCCCCCTTCGTACGCCCATGACCTGACAGACGGACCTTTTCAGCCGTACCTGTCAGGTCTACCTGATAGTGTGTGTGCTCATCAGGTGTGAGGTATACCTATCAGGTGACCTGATCAGTTGCACCTGTCAGGTCTACCTGATAGTGAGTGGCTTAGTCCAAACTCTAAACAAAGTTGTTTCACAAGATGATTTTTTGTGACACATACAGGTATGAACTTTTACCTTGATTACACATCACTTCACTTTTTGCAGAGTTAATAAAATTGATACAGAGACGGTATAGCAAGGAGAGAACCTAATACCTTACTACAATCTTAGGCCAGGCACTCACAATCAAGTAGACCTGACAGACGGACCTTTTCAGCCGTACCTGTTAGGTCTACTTGATAGTGAGTGTGCTTATCAGGTGTCAGGTATACCTATCAGGTGACCTGATCAGTTGCACCTGTCAGGTCTACCTGATAGTGAGTGGCTGACCTTGGTCCAAACTCCAAACAAAGTTGTTTCACAGGATGATTTTTTGTGACACATACAGGTATGAACTTTTACCTTGATTACACATCACTTCACTTTTTGCAGACCAAAAAAGTGGCAGAATTCAGCAAAAAAAAACTTGAAGAATGTAAATTTTGTCGCTTTACATTTTTACGCAATTCAAGGTGGCATAACGCAAGGTAGGTACCCAATACTTGAATACTTGCATCGAGTACCTGTTTACTTAAGTAGCTACATCATATTAAGTACCTACTTACATGGATGTGTTGTAGATACCAGGGTAATTGAAAGTACGAAGTAAGGTCTAAGATTTTTAACGCGCCGATTTTGCGGAGCTGATGAGTTTTTAGGGGGTTCACGTCACTGTGTAACTGTCAAGGCGTTTAATAAAGGGCTACATGGATGTTTTGTAGGTACCAGGCCAGGGTAATTGAAAGTACGAAGTAAGTTCCAAGATTTTTAACGCGCCGATTTTGCGGAGCTGATGAGTTTTTAGGGGGTTCACGTCACTGTGTAACTGTCAAGGCGTTTAATAAAGGGGGTTTTCAGCTCCCATGGCGTAGTGGTCACTGCGCTCGCCTTTCACGCGGGAGACCCGGGTTCGATTCCCGACGGGGTCAAGAAATTTGTATCATGCAGATGATTGATTCCGTGACTGGCTATTGCGGGACCCACTCAGCCTCGTGAGGAAAATGAGTAGCTATGACATGTAAATGCGCATAGCGACCGGTGCCAGCATGGTAGGTAATAAACAGTTGGATTTTAGGATTATTGAGATATTGGGAAAATCCTACAATGCTGCAGTGAGCACCAAAGTTGTGATATAATAACAGATCGGAGCTGCAGTGAGCACCAAAGTTGTGACATAATAACACAAATTAGGATTATTGAGATATTGGGAAAAATCCTACAATGCTGCAGTGAACACCAAAGTTGTGACATAATAACACAAAGAATTAGGATTATTGAGATATTTCGAAAATCCTACAATGCTGCAGTGAGCACCAAAGTTGTGACATAATAACACAAAGAAACTGCATTTTTTTAGTAGGTACTCGTACCTATTCTTATTTTCACGACATCAAAATCAGAAAGGTATGTGCAAACAACCAAATGATCAATTGATGTTTTATACGCAAATGATCACTGGATTATTGAATTGGTTGGTTCTTCGATTGATAGATTTGTTGGATAATTGATTGATTGATTAATTGATTTGTTGGGAAGTTGGTTGATTTATTAAATGATTGATTTATTTGTTGTATGATTGGTGGACTGATTGATTGATATATTGGTTGACTGATTTATTGGAAGATCGATTTCTGGATGACTTAGTTGATTCGGGCTTTGATTGATTTTTAGATGGAATCACTGACTGATTGAATCACTCACGTATTTCGCCTTTCCGAGGGTGTGCTTCGAACATGACTACCCCTGCTAGTTCCCGCCTCACACTATTAGATAGGTGATGCAAAGGCTTCAGGTGTAGGAGTTCCTCGTATATTTGTTCCAGGTCCTCGGTTGTAACTGATTAAGATAGATAACTTGAAAATAAAAGACGTGTATTTTAGAATCGATTTTCAATTCAAAAGTTGAAGATTTGCCGAGCTTTCGACAGTACTCAGATTCTCATCATCAGAAAAACAAACTCATATCCTCTTATTTGCTAGCTAGGCCGAAAATTCAATAAACTATAGAACTAGAAGAAAGTCCCTATGGAATCACCGAATTCCCCTTTACATACCTACTTATACTTATAGGAATACTTATAGGAATACTTATAGGAATACTTATAGGAATATTCTAAAACCATTCTTGTTGAATGTTTTCCTTTTTATATTGAATACTTATGGTACCCTAGGTACAAATTTACATGATACCAAATTTCATCGAAATCGGACTAAACGTTCAGAAGATATCCCGAAACAAAGAGACCAATGTAAGCGCTAGGCCGCGGGTTCGATTCCCGCCCGGGGCGGATTTTATCCTGATGGGATAATGTTCGTTCTCGGAACGGCTGGCTTTCTCCTATCCTGTCTTCCTTCTCTCTCCGATTTCGGGACGATAAGACCCTAGAGTTACAGTTCCCTCTGTCAAACCTCTTAAAAAAAAAAAAAAAAAAAAAAAATAGAGAAGTGGTCAATGTAATCAAATTAAAATGTTCCTTCTGATATTATGTTGTTTCATAGGTACCACCTCCCTCCCAAATAAATGAGGAGGTTCAACAGACCTAAAGCACCGTTCAAACCGGTGGAAAATTGGTATAATACGTCGGTGAAACCGTCATAATAAATTGGTATATTGGTAATACCGGTATAATTTATTGGCTTGAGATGTAAAGGCAGTGTTTTCCGCCCGCCAGTACACTCGACCGTAAAACACCAGCCTTACTCACTTTACACCGCTTTTTCACTAGATCTTAGCCTTTTGCGTACAGAATCAATTTCACCAGAATCGCTCTTACGGTAGGATTCATGTCCCACATGAAACTCAAGCGTTGTTGTTACAGTCAGACGTAAACAAAACATTTTTTTCAAATACGGTAGGATTCATGTGAGACATTAAAAAAATAGGCTCAGTCTCTCACGTTCTGACTGTCGGCCAGATCTAAGTCTGTCAGACGGCCAAAACCTGTGCTGCCGAAAAAACTTCCGTCTCCAGACCGTCTGAGATAGGTACTAGAAAGATAAGGTGTTTCTGCCAAACACGTTCTGGCGGTCTGACAGACTTATGTCTGACCGAAAGTCAGAGCGTGAGGCTTTCTTTCACTGAACTAGGTATATTGTAAACTGGTGCATTCTACTTTATAACGCCGCGCGCCGTCTGTCAGACCTTTTGAAAAATAGGGACTTTCCTTCTTATAGGATAAGGAAAGTAAAATTAAATTTAAAAAAATCGCTGTTTCTGACGGAGAAAAACGTGGTTACAAATGTTACAGCCCGTTCACACTCACAGAGATTAGGGTCCTCAACATCCCAGTTTGCCTGTAGACATCTCTGGTTCTTCGTCATTCTACATTATTGTAAAGTTCTACATTACGGATAGGTCATCTTGTTATTGTCTTAGCGCGTGTATCAAACCTGATTCTGAACGGCTCCCTAATGTCAACACTCGCAGGGGCCTACACAGCAGAGGGCCCGGGACGGACCCCGACAACGGCTCCCATATCAATAAAGAGGTGCTCTATTAAACTGTTGGCATAATGGAACAACTTGTTCTAACCCAGATAAGCCCGGTACACTTTTTGTCTGCGATTTTGATGAAAATTGGAAATTATGATGACTTGAAGCTCAGAAATACATAGCAGCCTAATGTCAACACTCGCAGGGGCCTACACAGCAGAGGGCCCGGGACGGACCCCGACAACGGCTCCCATATCAATAAAGAGGTGCTCTATTAAACTGTTGGCATAATGGAACAACTTGTTCTAACCCAGATAAGCCCGGTACACTTTTTGTCTGCGATTTTGATGAAAATTGGAAATTATGATGACTTGAAGCTCAGAAATACATAGCAGTTTTTATTTTATTTTTCTGAACTGCCGTTTCCGCAAAAACGGGTGTCCTATATATAGGACACTGGGCTCATATGCCATAGGTGGATAGATATTATTAAATGCGAAATAAAACACAAAATGTCCTGTTGTAAAGAGATGTTTTCTATTTTTATTTTTTCTAAATTTGAAACAATGAAATAATTAGTAAGAGAAATAATAGAACTAAACTTAAACACTTCAATATTTTTTATAATATCACAAATTGTACCTCCAACTTTCAGTTTCGTGTATGATAGAGCTCAAAGCACTTTACATGAAGACCAATGTCACATTTCTTACACCTTGAGGTACACTTTTGATGACACTGACCACATCTAGTTTGTTTTTCCTGAGGTATGACCAATTGCCCAATATGTATTGTCAAACCGAGAGTCAACTTTGAAGTTTTTTGAAAGACGGTTGTTAGTTTTTGTTGTTTTCTTACCATGTGTTTCAAGAATATTGCAAACCAATCGCCGACGGAATCCCAATTGATCCATTTTCCCACCGTCAAGTCGATACAGCTGCCAAGCGTTTTGTTCGGCAGTGTCCAGGCAGTCAATTATGGTAGGGAAGTACCATTTTTTCCCCCGAATACTGACTCTGTAGAGTGATAGTGCCCAATATTGTCAAACCGAGAGTCAACTTTGAAGTTTTTTGAAAGACGGTTGTTAGTTTTTGTTGTTTTCTTACCATGTGTTTCAAGAATATTGCAAACCAATCGCCGACGGAATCCCAAGTGATCCATTTTCCCACCATCAAGTCGATACAGCTGCCAAGCATTTTGTTCGGCAGTGTCCAGGCAGTCAATTATGGTAGGGAAGTACCATTTTTTCCCCCGAATACTGACTCTGTAGAGTGATACGTTCTGGTCGAAACGGTCTACTCCTCCCATGTATTTGTTGTAGTTGTTGTTTACGTTAGGCTGTTTTACTGTAATGTATTTTTTTCTGCCTGCGAGAACCTCTTCACCAAACCAACTGGATTGATAGCACTGGACGAGATTATGTTAGGCTGTTTTACTGTAATGTATTTTTTTTCCGCCTGCGAGAACCTCTTCACCGAACCAACTGGATTGATAGCACTGAACGAGTTAGTAGCGATAGTAACAACACTGTTGTCGTTCCACTTACAAATAGTAATCCTCTTCTTTTCGTCACTCCTATAGTCAAAACTTCCTCTCTCTTGCTTCTTGAACTTTGCATTTTCTTCCAATGGACATTCCTTCAATCTATTCTCTCTCATAGTGCACGTAGCAAAGATACCTTTCTCATTCAAATGCTCTAGGAGGGGGAGACCGCCAAAGAAGTTGTCATAATACAGATTATATGGATGATCGCCAATAGTTCTTAGGACATCAGCATAGCTCAGGATTACCGAAGCACCTAAACCCAAATCTTTGTATTGACTCAAAACCTGGGACCGCCCTTGATATGGGTCTTTCCATAAGACGTAACCATAGTAAGTACTTCCTACCCAAACTTTATATCCAAATCTAACTGGTTTGCCTAAGATTCTTTGTTTTAGAGAATTTTTGCCATAGTAGGGAACCATACTTTCATCGATAGAATGAAATTCTTCGTGGGGAGCATATTCCACGAACTTTTTATTCAAAATATTATACAATGGCCGTACCTTGGCGTAGCGGTCAGTTTTATCCAAATAGCGATTATCACATACATGAACATTGCTCATTATAAGTTCGAACCTAGTCCTACTGATAGATGAGGTTACAATATCATGATTCATATCGGCTGATCCCGTCTCAAAATACATTCTTTTCCTTGGACAATCCACGTATCCGCTGTATAATAATACACCAAAAAAACAGAGCATTTCCTCATATGACACATCACCTACAAAGTTTTTCATTGCAATATACTTGTTGGTATTTTTTACAAACATATCAATCACTTCATCATCGTAAAATAACGAAAAATATTCAAGTGGGGTTTTTAGTTGATTTTTCACGTCATAGATTGGCAAGAACGGAGAACTAGAATCAACATTCAGTTCCAACTTGGCCCAATTGTAACTGCCTTCTGTTTGATCTGTAGATTTTTTCCCGCCAACACTTCTCTTCCTGCGAGTTTTGGTTTTCTGTGCTGACACCTTTCTCTTTTTAGCACGAGTATCTGAAAGCATACAAAATAAAAGTAAGGACTATAAAATAAATTTGAATATGTGCAATGTCGGTTATCTTCCCACAAAGAGTTTTTCACCTTCACCGGATTCGAACCACCAACCTCCAGATTCGAAGTCCCCCGCGCTAACTATCTCTGCCACTGAGGTTGGTAATTAATTATCTATTTTTTCCTTTACTAGCACTTACCTGTAGCTTCCTGATCACGATCCCCATTATCTTCTCCTCTCTCATCAACCAAAGTACATCTGTTGAATCGAGTTGACAGTTCACCTTCTCCTCGCAATTGTGATCCAGGTAGATTGCCAAGCGTCACAATTTCTTCATCTCCAGAATCTTCATCAGTAAGAGGATCATTGCAGTTATCGGGAGGAAAGATTGTAATGGTAGTTTCAATGTCATTTTGGCATTCATCTTCTTCTAAAGCTATCAGAATTTCATTGACTGTGAGTCTGAAAAGAATTGCCGCAATTCAAATTATAATATGAAATGTAAAACTACCTAAACTGACAAAAAGACTACTAAATTTACCCCATGCTCATGAGCCCAGTGGCCTACATATAGGACAGCAACATTTAAATACAAATAACATGTAAATAAGTTGTAAAAAAAATTATTTGAACACTAAAATAATTTTAATAATTTGTTTTAAAAATATTAAAAAAAACTACACTGTAAAATATCAAAAAATAAAAAAGTTACTTACGATTTTCTGTGGAGATCCATGGTTCAAAATTTACGAAAATTTTACACCAGAAGAGAACTGTTATCAGCAACGCATGGATGCAACTAGCGTGATTTCTATTGTCAACACACATACATGAACATGTTTACTTTCTTACTGTTTCAACTAAAATACGATCAGTGGCGTACATTTAATTAAAAAAATCCAAAACTGTAAGCATCTCGGGTGTCCTATATATAGGACACTAGACTTATCTGGGTTAAAAGAACTTAGAACACGCTAAGAAGGTCTGAACTGCCGTTTCCGCAAAAACGGGTGTCCTATATATAGGACACTGGGCTCATATGCCATAGGTAGATAGATATTATTAAATGCGAAATAAAACACAAAATGTCCTGTTGTAAAGAGATTTTTTCTATTTTTATTTTTTCTAAATTTGAAACAATGAAATAATTAGTAAAAGAAATGATAGAACTAAATTTAAACACTTCAATATTTTTTATAATCTCACAAATTGTACCTCCAACTTTCAGTTTCGTGTATGATAGAGCTCAAAGAAAGAGATGTTTTCTATTTTTATTTTTTCTAAATTTGAAACAATGAAATAATTAGTAAGAGAAATAATAGAACTAAATTTAAACACTTCAATATTTTTTATAATCTCACAAATTGTACCTCCAACTTTCAGTTTCGTGTATGATAGAGCTCAAAAGTTATGTATCTTATGCTACAGTACGTACTTGAAGGTCAAATCGATTGAAAATGATCGAGTTTTGACTGATTTACAAATTTGGAAGAAAAAAACCGTAAATTTGGCTAATTTTGCAATACAATAAGTAATAAATGACCAATGTTAGCTATTACTAAAAGTTGTTAAATATGGGTAAAGTAGTTTATATACCTAACTAATAGTAATTTTATTATAAGCAGACTACATTTTTTTACGTATTTTAAGTCTTTCACGCAATTCTTTGCAAAATAGCAATTTCGTGATCTTGATCCAAGTTAGTGCTCATCTCTCCTCTTCAACTCACCACAATTCATCTCCTCTGCTCCCCAGGTGTGCGTCTTAATGATCGCCGCCGTGGTGCTGGCTGAAGACAAGAAGACCTCCGAGAAGAAATCCACCAAGCCCAGCAAGAACGGCAAGCGCGGTATCTTCGGTGAAGCTTACGGCTTCGGCGCCGAGAGCTACAGTCTAGGCGGGGCCAGTGACTTTGCCCTGGGTGAGGACCTTTCCTCCGGTCTCTACAGTGAAGGTCTCTCTGGACTGTCTGGCTACGCTGCTGGTTACTCCGGCGCTGGCTACGCTTCTGCTGCTGGCTTTGGCTCCGCTGCTGGCTTCTCCGGAAACGTCTACGGCCCCAACGACGGTATCGTCAAACAAGTGACCGTCCACCGTGAGGTCCCAGTCGCTGTACCATCCCCATACCCCGTCCCAGTCGAGAAGAGAGTCCCCTACCCAGTCAAGGTCCCAGTCCATGTCCCAGTCGACAGACCCTACCCCGTCCCAGTTGAAAAGCCATACCCAGTGCCAGTAGAGAAACCCGTCCCATACCCAGTTGAGAAGCCAGTCCCATACCCAGTCAAGGTCCCAGTACACACCCCAGTCCCAGCTCCATACCCCGTTGAGGTTCCAAGACCATACCCAGTCACTGTTGAGAGAAAGGTTGCCGTTCCAGTACCACACCCAGTCTACATTGAGAGACCCATCCCCGCTCATGTTCACCATCATGACACCCTACACATCGGCTCCGGTCTAGAACACTCCTTCGGAGGATACCACTACTAAGTACTACGAGGTGTTTCGTTTATCCGCCGTGGTGGGATCACCGCCTGACGGTGGAAACGAAAGTTTAGAGAGCGGGATTTCATAAAACGGGATTATTTTCAAACAATTTCCAAGTCCTGTTCCCGCTGACACTAAAACCTCCGGGTTTCCCTCAACGAATTGCCTCATTTTAGTGTGGATATCACAGCATTACTAAGTGCTTCCTTTGCAATCAATAAACAGTAATCCTCTTCTTTTCGTCACTCCTATAGTCAAAACTTCCTCTCTCTTGCTTCTTGAACTTTGCATTTTCTTCCAATGGACATTCCTTCAATCTATTCTCTCTCATAGTGCACGTAGCGAAGATACTTTTCTCATTCAAATGCTCTAGGAGGGGGAGACCGCCAAAGAAGTTGTCATTATACAGATTATATGGATGGTCGCCAATAGTTCTTAGGGGATCATTGCAGTTATCGGGAGGAAAGATTGTAATAATGGTAGTTTCAATGTCATTTTGGCATTCATCTTCTTCTAGAGCTATCAGAATTTCATTGACTGTGAGTCTGAAAAGAATTGCCGCAATTTAAATTATAATATGAAATGTAAAACTACCTAAACTGACATAAAGCAACCGTGTTGTTCAATACATAAAGAAATTTTCTCATTACATTTTGTATCCGATCGTTCTTACAGCGGCCCCGAGAGGATACTTTTTCTGAGTACGTTGGTGGATGTGCCACAATTTCTACTGTTAGTGGATGTGTCAAAGTTTCTAATAATGCTCTAGTAGAGTACTCTAGACTCTAGTCTAGTAAACGTTCTAACAGTAGGTGTGGTGTAACTGCTGTATCATTACTTGATTACGATGTTGGCTTCTTAAATACCTTTAAAATCCTTTTTTAATCGTAATTCTCCTGATAAAAATATTGGTTATTTTTATCTGAATTAATATTCACGATTTTTAAAGCAATTTTATTTAACTGTACCGTTCTATTTTCTATGTAGGTATGTATGTATGTATATGTAGACAAGGATAAAGCTGTCAGGTGTGTAGGTAGTAGGTAGGTAGGTACGAAGCGATTTCGTTGTCAATGAGGGAAAATCATAATGACGTGTTGTAAAGAATTAAAATCATTCGAATTCGAAGAAAATAATAAAACTAAATGGGTAGTGCTGCAAAACGCCATGTACGTATTAGGAACCTGCCCAGTCTAACCTTACAAACTACAAGGCATACGCTCTACCCTCCAAGCTAACTAGGCTTACTAGGCTGGCTTATGAAGTCCATCTTTGATTTCCACTGAAGGGGAAATCTCACATCTCCACTAATAATTTAAGGATAGAAGCGCTAGTAGATCTTGGGTTCGATTCCCGCTTAGGGTGAGCGTTATCCTAAACAGATTAAGGTTCGTTCTCGGAACGGATCCCTTTCTCGTACTCTCTTTGATTTCAGCACGATGAGGCCTCTGTTCTTATAACAGTTCCCTCCATCAGCTCACTTCAAAAGAATTGAGTTCTGGGTTTTAACGCGATTTTTTTTTTTTTAGTTTGTTCCTTCAAGCTTCCAGTTAGATTGTATACGGCCCTGATAACAGTTCCCTCCATCAGCTCACTTCTAAAGAATTGAGTTCTGAGTTTTAACGCGATTTTTTTTAGTTTGTTCCTTCAATATTCCAGTTAGATTGTATACGGCCCTGATTAGACCTAGAGCTGTAATGACAACTTTTTTGAGAGGAAGAGGGGGAGGGAGTTACAGCCACCTAACAGTTTCAGTGGGATATCAACCAACTCTCCTAATAATTATAGTCCTAAAGAGGCGAGGCAAGGCTGAGAGAAAAAAAACTAGGGTGCCGGGAGTCCAATCGAGTGACTGGGTTCTGGAACTCTAATATTGAACCCATATATCGTGAAGCTCGACACTATGATATAGGTACCATTCCAACAACCTAAATCAGTAAGAAGTAACCCAATTAATAGAGTTCTTCCTTCCTAACTTTTGGCAACCTGTCACTATGTATAAGAAACTGGTGCATTCATCGTCTTATATCTGGATACCAAAAATGAGTAGCTAGGTGAGTTTTTTTTTTTTTTTTTTTTTTTTTTAAAAGGAATAAATGGGGCGCTTCCCCTTAAAGCAGGTTTTTAAATTTCATGGTCTTCACTTGACTGGAGTGGATTACGGACTGTCCCCTCTCTAATAGACGTTAATAAGCAAGACTACAGATAAAAGGACAGACGAAATACAGACTATACAGAGTACCTAAGTGATTGTTGAACCTGAATTTTTTAAGGCCGCCCACTAACGTTCCGTCACTCACAGATCTAGGTTTGTCAGACCGCCGCGCCGGAACGTGTGGCGTTAAAAACATATCCTGTCTTCAGATTGTCTGAGAGACGTAGAAATCAGAGGCTTCCGTCACACACGTTTCGACGGTCCGACAGACTGTCGGAGCTCAGACCGCCCGACGACTTACAGATCTGGAAAAAAAGGGCGCCCACGACTCTGGCGAACTTAGGTCTGAATGAGTGTGGCGGAAAAAGCTTCCGACTTCAGTCTTCAGACGGTCTGAGAGACCTAGAAGTCAGAGGCTTTTTCCGGCCCACTCATTCCGACCTACCAGATAGTCGGAGCGTGAGGGGCCGCCCCTTGACCACCTAAGACCACCACTAGATCGGGATTGTAACTATACGGGTATGATTTTATTGAGTTTACAGCTTCCCCCTTCTGGAAATCTTGTGGCGCTCACAACAACACTCAATGTACACAAATATAATCTTACATAGAAAACGCAGGTTCTCGTTTCTCCACAATTTCCATCTCTGAAGTATAAATAACACTTCCAAATTCTTGGCCAGCACCTGAGAGCTATGTGTCTAACTGATGAGTTCAAATAAGAACGAAACGCGTCTTAGGCTGCTCCCAGATGTTGGCTAAATTGGTGACCCCGACGTGATGGAAATTAGGAGAAACGAGAACCTGCGTTTTCTATGTAAGATTATATTTGTGTACATTGAGTGTTGTTGTGAGCGCCACAAGATTTCCAGAAGGGGGAAGCTGTAAACTCAATAAAATCATACCCGTATAGTTACAATCCCGATCTAGTGGTGGTCTTAGGTGGTCAAGGGGCGGCCCCTCACGCTCCGACTATCTGGTAGGTCGGAATGAGTGGGCCGGAAAAAGCCTCTGACTTCTAGGTCTCTCAGACCGTCTGAAGACTGAAGTCGGAAGCTTTTTCCGCCACACTCATTCAGACCTCAGTTCGCCAGAGTCGTGGCCGCCCCTTTTTCCCAGATCTATAAGTCGTCGGGCGGTCAGAGCTCCGACAGTCTGTCGGACCGTCGAAATGTGTGTGATGGAAGCCTCTGATTTCTAGGTCTCTCAGACAATCTGAAAACAGGAGATGTTTTTAACGCCACACGTTCCGGCGCGGCGGTCTGACAAACCTAGATCTGTGAGTGGCGGTCTGACAAACCTAGATCTGTGAGTGACAGACTAGTCGGAACGTTAGTGGGCGGCCTTAAGAAATTCAGGTTCAACAATCACTTAGGTACTCTGTATAGTCTGTATTTCGTCTGTCCTTTTATCTGTAGTCTTGTTTATTAACGTCTATTAGATAGGGGACAGTCCGTAATCCACTCCAGTCAAGTGAAGACCATGTCCAGAAATATGTATTTTTAGCAATTGGTCAGTAGAGGAGTTGAGGGGGAAACGCTTGAAAACCCGTTAAAGAGGAAGGGAAGAGGTGGCTCCCTGACTTCTATTAAAGTTACGCCACTGAAAAAAAAAGTTAAAAACAAATAAATACATAAATTAATAAAAAGTCATATACATAGGTACTATCTTAGTGATGCTGATGAGTTAGGAGTTAGGACAGCTAGGATGATGGTCGAATTTGCATAATTATGGCTTGACCAAGTTAGGTACATATGTAGGTGTCCAAAGTCCAAATAGTCCAAGTTTTTGAGCAACATTGTAAGTTTTACCCATATCTATGTGGACCTGATACGTTTTGCCTCGACATAAATATATTAATATTATGTTTTACACATATTATTACGTATATTTTGTTTACCCTAGCCTACTGGATGTCAATAAAAATATCTATACAAGACATATAAATCTTCAAAACTGGTGATGACCCAAGTGCTTGTTGACATTTGTTCATCCATTTATTGCCTACTTAGGTATCTACTATTATTGAGTAGATGCACAAAAATACCTACTGACTAATGTTTACGAGTATATTTATTGGAGAAAAAAAAAAAAACTGATAGATTTCGAAGAAAAAAAATACAGAACTATCCAGTAAGTAGGTAATTAGATGCAGTGAAAGAAGAAGTGCCAGCCTGGTTAGTTTTAAGGTAGCGCGTCTGCCTTGTAAGCGCTCGGTCGCTGGTTCGATTCCCGCCCGGGACAAACGTTATCCTAAACAAAAAAGGTTCGTTCTCGGAACGGCTGGCTTTCTTCTGTCCTGTCTTGCTTTTCTGTTCGATTTGGGGACGATAAGACCTCCGTTGTTACAGTTCCCTCTGTCAAACCTCTTTGAAACAATACTTTCATTACTAGTATAGTTCGCTATACTGTAGTAATAGAAAGTAAAAAAAATGAGGAATTTCGGCCCAATTAAAATGACTCAGAAGTTAGTTTATAGATTTGACCCATCCATATCGTAAAAACATTCAGTAATCTTCTGATCTCAAGATTGATATTACTTTCCTAACTAAAAATAGTATAATCAAAATAAATAAAAGCATGTAAAAAATGTAGTCTGCTAACACCTTTATAAATACACTCTGGTATATAAATGAGTAGGTAATGTAGATTTTGTTACACACACACTAACTCTCTCTCTCTCTCTCTCTCTCTCTCCCTCTCTAATACCGGTTAATTCATTCTTAATTGCCGCAAAATATGTTATAAATGTTATATTATTTCTACATGATTTCAATAAATTGAGGCAAATAATTTTACAGATTCAGGTAAATAGGTACGTGGGCTCTCTGACACGTTTTATGACGGGTTTGTTGCTTGGAATCGTGTTAGAATCAGGTACAGAGTTTAATATTGCCTATGTCCAATGTCCATCAACTTCTGGTTCTTGGTAAATTGATTTATTTTATATCAAAACAGTTTAAACACTTTAAATAGTATTTACCTGCAAAGGGGCAAATGTAAGATGTTTCCTAGAACTTTGTTTTGCACTTAGTTTACCCATTGGGTCTTTTTTTCCAATGAGCAAGTCACCTTCGGAAAAATAGAAGTAAAAAATCTGGTGTGAACATCACACGACTTTCCTTATCCTATTGAATGATGCTTATTTGAATGTTCTTTTACCCTAACTTTTACAATATCTCCAACCGTTTTGTCTCTATAGCTGAAAACCGCCAAAAACGGTCGAAATCTATCCAAAAGCGGTAAAAATACCGCCAAGCGCAGCAACCATCTCAACCAAACGTTTTGTGTTGCATCCTTGTCACATTTGCGAACTACATACCAAATTTCAATCTCTAGCTTATACCGTTCCCGAGATATTGTTAAATTACACCGAAAACCACCAAAAAGCGGTAAAATGCCAACCGTTGCACCGGTCTTAACCAAAAGTTTCGTGTCGCATCCTTGTCACATTTGACAGCTGCATACCAAATTTCAAGTCTCTAGCTCTTACCGTTCTCGAGATATTTTGTTTACAGACAGACAGACAGACGCACACACACAGACAGACACACACACGGACCAATGGCTGAAACTTTGGATTTAGGCTCTAGGGACCTCAAAACGTGTTTTGACATTAAAATTTGACCATCGAAAATTTGACCCGATTACATTACTTTCCTTCCTATAGGATAAGGAAAGTAAAAAGACGAGAAACTCCCGTTATCGAAAATTTGACCCGATTACATTACTTTCCTATAGGATAAGGAAAGTAAAAATCCGTATTTGTTTTGTTAGTGGATGTGACAAATTTACATTTTCAAACTCCGTGGCAGTGTGGTTGTGGTTACTAAACGAGACTTGCCTAGCCAACCCAGGAGGTATTCCTTGGTTGGTAGTGCGTCTGCCTTGTAAGGGCTAGGTCGTTGGTTCGATTCCCGCCCGGGGCGGATTTTATCCTTATCACATAAGGTTCGTTCTCGGAAAGGCTGGCTTTCTCCTATCCTGTCTTCCTTCTCTCTTCGCTTCCGGGATGATAAGACCTTAGCAGTTACAGTTCCTTCTATCGAACCTCTTCAAAGAAGAAGAAGAAGAAGAAGAAGAAGAAGAAGAAGAAAAAACTGGTTATTTTATTAGTGGATGTGTCAAAATTACAATTGACAAACAATGTAAAATTGGTTACAACCACTAATAAAATAAACAGTGTTTTTTTTTTTTTTTTTTTTTTTTAGAAGCCATACCCAGTGCCAGTAGAGAAACCCGTCCCATACCCAGTTGAGAAGCCAGTCCCATATCCAGTCAAGGTCCCAGTACACACCCCAGTCCCAGCTCCATACCCCGTTGAGGTTCCAAGACCATACCCCGTCACTGTTGAGAGAAAGGTTGCCGTTCCAGTACCACACCCAGTCTACATTGAGAGACCCATCCCCGCCCATGTTCACCATCATGACACCCTACACATCGGCTCCGGTCTGGAACACTCCTTCGGAGGATACCACTACTAAGTACCACAAGGTGTTTCGTTTATACGCCGCGGTGGGATCACCGCCTGACGGTGGAAACGAAAGTTTGGAGAGCGGGATTTCATAAAACGGGATTATTTTCAAACAATTTCCAAGTCCTGTTCCTGCTAACACTGAAACCTCCGGGTTTCCCTCAACGAATTGCCTCATTTTAGTGTGGATATCACAGCATTACTAAGTGCTTCCTTTGCAATCAATTTCCATCTATCAAGAATCTTTTTACATTGGTAAACGAGATGCCTCATGTTAGTGTTCCAGCAGTGACTGGACCTAAATAATCCCTCTTTATGATTCCGCCCTTTGTACAATTACATATCCGTAAGGTTGTCTAGTCAATCTCTCAACCTTTGAGTCCTTCCTATCAAGAATCTTTTTACATTGGTAAACGAGATGCCTCATGTTAGTGTTCCAGCAGTCCTAAATAATCCCTCTTTATGATTCCGCCCTTCGTACAATTACATATCCGTAAGGTTGTCTAGTCAATCTCTCAACCTTTGAGTCCTTCTGCCTGTGTGTTTCCTATGTTTGTTTTGATACTATTCTTTTTGTATTTTTGTACCTTCTCCTATTTATTTCTCCTGTACTAATCTTAGAGTACAACGCTTATCCTTTAGTACCTTATCCATTTTCTCATTTGGATATGTGGGGTCATTTCTTGGTGCCCCAAATTCTCAAATTCCAATTCTGTTTGCCTCTTTCTTCCGAACTATTTAAACTTTTTGTTTCATATTTACACATATTTTGTCTTTACATCTCTTTGTTATGTTATCCTTTCGTACCTTATCCATTTTGTCATTTGAATATGTGGGGTCATTTCTTGGTGCCCCAAATTCTCAAGTTCCAATTCTGTTTGCCTATTTCTTCCGAACTATTTAAACTTTTTGTTTCATATTTACACATATTTTGTCTTTACATCTCCTTGTTATCAGTGTCTATTTCTTTCAATAGCATGTCTTTGTTATTTTCTACTATCTGATAGTAAGTACTATATCTTCTGTTAGTCATACTATTCTCCTCTGTATATCTTTGCTGAAATGTTATATTTTTTATGTAAATAAAAAACAAAAATAAATTAGAAAAATCACAAAATTAAACCTCTTGTATTGATTTCATCCCTATACAATTAGCAGTTAGCATTGTAAATAGTTCTTACAGTGGTTACCTGGTAGTTAGGAGAGCGCGGGTTCAATCCCAGCCCAGAAATTACAATTAGCAGTTAGCATTGTAAATAGTTCTTACAGTGGTTACCTGGTAGTTAGGAGAGCGCGGGTTCAATCCCAGCCCAGAAATGGAATTTTCCCTATCTTTTTATCAAACAAACACAAATCGCGACCTAGCTCTTACAAACTACAAGGCATAATAGAAGGATAGAAGCGCTAGAAGATCCCGGGTTCAATTCCCGCCCGGAGCGAGCTTTATCCTAAACAGATATTAAGGATCGTTCTCGGAACGGATCCCTTTCTCGTCCTCGTGAGAGGACTTTGATTTCAGAACGATATCTCTGTTGTTATAAGAGTTCCCTCCATCAAATCTCTTCTAGTGCTGTATTGAACATTGAGCTCAACAATTAAATCAACGGGCAAAACCCACTCAGAGAAATTAAAAGTGTAATCTGATCTCATCAGACGATCTGATTCAGATCAAGTTTGTTCAGATGACCTGTATACGTAAATATAGTTCAGTGGTTCATGATAGTATGACCTTACTTATAGCTGAATTATCTTTAAAGATTGGCTTGCTTTTTTTTTTCAGTCAAATAATCGGGCTTATTTGTAAAATAGGCACTTGAGCAGCTTTACAGTACACAGCCTACATCTGTCCGTTTTATCTACAAAATCCAGAAATTAGGTAGGTAGCTGTAGCTACCTACTAAAATCAAATCAGGTTTTGTGATCTCACCTTTTCCTTTGGGATTTCAACCAAAAATTGCCTGTTTCACCACTTTTTTCTTCAAAAAATGAAGTCTCATTTTTGAACCTCAACAGCTGGAATCTAGGTATTGTAAACAAATTGGTCAACGAATGGGGAGAAGTCCAATAGGTATTCTACATTTATCAATATGGCGAACACCTTTTAAATCATTAATCTTTGACCTTTCACAATTCAGATATGGGAACGTCCACCGTCACTAGAGTGACCCCAAACCCTAAGAATTGAGTACTTCTTGTCTAATTACGAAGTAATAAAAAAATAAAAAGAACTTCTGACGCTTGATTACGTTCGCCAAGACTTCAAGGAACAGATCTGTGCTATTTTTGTCAGATTTTTTTCTCCCCCCGCCTTTCCAGAAGCTTTCAAAGTTGGCGTCACTAGAGTGACCTAAAAAAAACGCGATTTTTGTACCATCAAGTTTGAACTTAAAAATTTCTGAAAGTATTTTAATCATCAAATCGGTCTTTTCATATGTTATGTAGAATATGATTGTCTGTAAAATGGTGCTAATAATACATTGATACCTTTATTTAAAAAAAAGATAAAAAATAAATAGTAAAAGTACTTTCGTCACTAGAGTGACGGTCACTAGTGTGACGCATTGAAATGTCACTAGTGTGACGTCAAATTTCGATGTTTTTACATACTTTTTTATGATAATGTGTTTTTTTTGTGTTTTTGGAGGTTGGCAACGTTGCGGGAGGTTGGCAACGTTGCGTTGTGTTGTGAAGTTTAAGAAATTAGTGCTCCCTATTTTTTCAATATTTTTTCAATTAATTAAGGTGTTTTTGATATTATAAAGTGAACCATTCTAAAGAGGAAAACAAGAGCTATCAGTGAACACTTCATACTCGGATTTACGTAAGATAATAAAAATATAAGATCGAAAAACATACGAGTAAGCTAATAGTAATATAAAGACTCCATTGATATTACTAGAGAAGCTCCAAACGAATTCAAGTACCAAAGCGAGGGATAAGTACGTCTAGTTATATCTGTATAATAGAATAGCTATGTAGAAGATAAGCACGAGATAGATATCTCCCCCCCCTCACGCCAACCGAGAACAGAGTAGAGGTTGCCAGACTTACGCACTGTTTTACCCTAAATATCTTACCTAACCAATTTACCCGGTTACCTGTTATGTAACCAAACTGTCACACTTCCAAAGTTCGAGCGACAAATAAAACGCCTTGAAATTAAAAACGAACGCAATATAACAGCATTATTCATTTCCCTGATAACTATTAAAGTATGCAAAGTGGATGACATTGAGTTTTTTTTGGTGGTACCAAATTGCCTTGAAGATATATCTCAGCAACTAGGCCTAGAGTAACTACGTACCTACCTAATTCTCTTACAACCGGGGCCAACAACCAACTGCTTAAAACCCCACGGGGTCCCCCCCCCCCCCCCAACCCTTTAGGAATTTTTAAAAATAATTTTAATAATTCGGAATGATTCGGAAATGTTCATTAGCGTACGGTCCGTACGGCTTGTTCCAATACTTCCCATTGGACTAAACATATTCGTGCGATTTTTTTTTTTAAATGCCGTAAGAAAAATGAAACTATGCGGAGTACCTGGAAGCTCTTCACGGAGCACCAGTGCTCCGCGGAGCACAGTTTGAGAACCACTGCTATACATCATCAAGCTGTTTTCACTTGGCGGGGCGGAGCGCTGCTGAGCCCCTGAATGTTTTCGTGACCGGATTGTAACAAAATGAAGAGGGGATTTTAGCAATGAAGGCCTTAATCGTCTGGAAATTGAAGATAGGGGACAGGAGAGGAACAAGCCAGCCGTTCCGAGATCAAACGTTATCTGCTCGAGACGAATTTTGTCCCGGGCGGGTCGGGAATCAAACACGCTACCCAGCACTTACAAGGCAAGTTCGTGCTACCTTTCAAGCTATAGGTACTTAGGCTAGAAGAATTTCAGTCAAAGGGCAACAGAAGGTGGCTAGGAGTCGAAAAAGGGCTAGGGAAATAGCGCCTCGCATCGCAACACCTCGAATTTTACTTAGTCCTTCTTTTTACTTTCCTTATCCTATAGGAAGGAAAGTAATGTAATCGGGTCAAATTTTCGATGGTCAGTTTTTAATGAAAAAACACGTTGGGGCCAGGTAAATAGCGCCTCGCAACACCTCGAATTTTACTTAGTCCTTCTTTTTTTTTCAGGTATCACTTTTTTTCTAGAGGTTTGACCGAGGGAACTGTAACTGCTATGGTCTTATCGCCCCGAAATCGAAGAGAGAAGGAAGACAGGA
The DNA here is from genome assembly GCF_000475195.1 of Diaphorina citri. NCBI lineage: Eukaryota > Metazoa > Arthropoda > Insecta > Hemiptera > Psyllidae > Diaphorina > Diaphorina citri. Next base: position 73,808 of record NW_007378487.1, read on the forward strand.
TAGGAGAAAGCCAGCAATTCCGAGAACGAACATTATCCCATCAGGATAAAATCCGCCCCACCCCCTTTCTTATCAGATAACATTTCCTATTAGATAACATTTCCTACCAGATAACCCTTTCCTTATCAGATAACAGATTCTTACTGTTATAACAAGTTTCAGTGAAAAATTACTTACCCGTCTATAACAGCAACAACAATTTGTAATATTCCAGCTTATTTTAAGTAATTTAAATCAAATTTAATCATTTAACTTCAAACAGAATGATAGATGATAGTGTTCCTTGATAAAGAATACAATACAATAACTCTCTCTCTCTCTCTTCTCTCTCTCTCTCTTCCTTTCTGATACCGGTTAATTCAGTCTTAATTGCCGAAGCACAAAATATGTTATAATTTTATAAATGCTATATTATTTCTACATAATTTCAATAAATTGAGGCAAATAATTTTACAGATTCAGGTAAATATGTGGGCTCTCTGACACGTTTTATGACGGGTTTTTTGCTTGGAATCGTGTTAGAATCAGGTACATAGTTTAATGTCCATCAACTTCTGGTTCTTGGTAAATTGATTTATTTGATATCAAAACAGTTTAAACACTTTAAATAGTATTTACCTGCAAAGGGGCAAATGTAAGATGTTTCCTAGAACTTCGTTTTGCACTCAGTTTACCTATTGGGTCTAAAGACTATTTTTCCAATGAGCAAGTCACCTTCGGAAAAATAGAAGTAAAATAGAAGTGAAAAATAGACGTATTTGTTTTGTTAGTGGATAGCACGTCTAACACTCGACCGTATATTAGCGCGGGCTCAGTCTCAGTGCGGTTTATGTGTGTCCCGAGTCCTGACATTGCCTATATGTCCAATGTCCATCAACTTCTGGTTCTTGGTAAATTGATTTATTTTATATCAAAACAGTTTAAACACTTTAAATAGTATTTACCTGCAAAGGGGCAAATGTAAGATGTTTCCTAGAACTTCGTTTTGCACTTAAGTTTACTTATTGGGTCTATTTTTCCAATGAGCAAGTCACCTTCGGAAAAATAGAAGAAAAAAAAATCTGGTGTGAACATCACACGACTTTCCTTATCCTATTGAATGATGCTTATTTGAGTGTTCTTTTATCCCAACTTTTACAATATCTCTAACCGTTTTGTCGCTATAGCTGAAAACAGCCAAAAAACGGTCGAAATCTATCCAAAAGCGGTAAAAATACCGCCAAGCGCAGCAACCATCTCAACCAAACGTTTTGTGTTGCATCCTTGTCACATTTGTGAACTACATACCAAATTTCAAGTCTCTAGCTTATACCGTTCCCGAGATATTGTTAAATTACACCGAAAACCGCCAAAAAGCAGTAAAATGCCGCCAAGCGTTACACCGGTCTTAACCAAAAGTTTCGTGTCGCATCCTTGTCACATTTGACATCTACATACCAAATTTCAACTCTCTAGCTCTTACCGTTCTCGAGATATTTTGTTTACAGACAGACGCACACAGACAGACACACACACGGACCAATGACTGAAACTTTGGATTTAGGCTCTAAGGACCTCAAAACGTTTTGACACTAAAAACTGACCATCGAAAATTTGACCCGATTACATTACTTTCCTTCCTATAGGATAAGGAAAGTAAACGTATTTGTTTTGTTAGTGGATGTGACAAATTTACATTTTCAAACTCCGTGGCAGTGTGGTTATGGTTATTAAACGAGACTTGCCTAGCCCAACCCAGGAGGTATTCCTTGGTTGGTAACGCGTCTGCCTTGTAAGGGCTAGGTCGTTGGTTCGATTCCCGCCCGGGGCGGATTTTATCCTTATCACATAGGGTTCGTTCTCGGAAATGCTGGCTTTCTCCTATCCTGTCTTCCTCCTCTCTTCGCTTCCGGGATGATAAGACCTTAGCAGTTACAGTTCCTTCTATAGAACCTCTTCAAAGAAGAAGAAAAAAACTGGTTATTTTATTAGTGGATGTGTCAAAATTACAATTGACAAACAATGTAAATTGGTTACAACCACTAATAAAATAAACAGTGTTTTTTTTTTTCCAACATTACTTACCATGGCAATAATAAAATGAATAATCACACCAACAGCCCCATTGGAATCTGGGAGTCTGCTGTATTGAACATTCAGCTTAGCAATTAAATCAACGGGCAAAACCCACTCAGATTAAGAAATTAAAAGTGTAATCCGATCTCATCACAGATGATCTGATTCAGATCAAGTTTGTTCAGATGACCTGTATACGTAGATATAGTTCAGTGGTTCATGATAGTATGACCTTACTTTATAGCTGAATAATTATCTTTTAAGATTGGCTTGCTTTTTTTCAGTCAAATAATCGGGCTTATTTGTAAAATATAGGCACATCAGCAGCTTTACACACAGCCTACATCTGTCCGTTTTATCTATACAAAATCCAGAAATTAGGTAGGTAGCTACCTACTAAAGTCAAATCAGGTTTTGTGATCTCACCTTTTCCTTTGGGATTTCAACCAAAAATTGCCTGTTTCAGCTGTTTCACCACTTTTTTCTTCAAAAAATGAAGTCTCATTTTTGAACCTCAACAGCTGGAATCTATTGTAAACTGTGTAAACAAATTGGTCAACGAATGAGGAGAAGTCCAATAGGTATTCCACATTTATCAATATGGCGAACACCTTTTAAATCATTAATCTTTGACCTTTCACAATTCAGATATCAAATGGATCAGTGCATATGTAGATATCAAATTTCCTATATTGGTATTGATATTATGTTATATTCACTCTTGATTTCAAGCAAATCGCAAAATCTTGACACCTATATCTTGACACAAATATCAAACTTTCTACAGGGTGAGGATATTTTTCCACCTCTCCTTCCCCCCCCCCGAGATTTAATCGAGGGAACGGTAACAAAGGAAGTCTTGTCGTCCCGAAATCGAAGATAGATGGCGGACAAGCTAGGAGAAAGCCAGCCGTTCCAAGAACGAACCTTATATTCTGTTTCGGATAAAGTTTGCCGCGAGAGAGAATCGAACCCTAGCGCTTACAGGACAGGCACACTATCGTCCAAACTAACAAGGCAGACGCACTAAACCTAGATAAGCTTGTAAAGATAGAAACACATTGCCCTCACGTGACGTGAGCTCATGGGGAGTCCGAAAGATGTGCTTCTGCTTCTCCCGTAATATACATAGTCACGTGAGCTCACGTGACGTGAGGGTAGTGTAGCTAAAGTGAACGAAATCATCTAATATAATTATGGGAGAAATTTGAACCACATTTTTCTGACTCCTCATGATAGAATGATAAGCTTGTAAAGATAGAAACACATTGCCCTCACGTGACGTGAGCTCATGGGGAGTCCGAAAGATGTGCTTCTCCCGTAATATACATAGTCACGTGAGCTCACGTGACGTGAGGGTAGTGTAGCTAAAGTGAACGAAATTATCTAATATAATTATGGGAGAAATTTGAACCACATTTTTCTGACTCCTCATGATCTCACATGAGCTCACGTGAAGTGAGGGTAGTGTGTTTCTCACTTCGGCTGTTCAACTATACGGAATTCCTACTAATTCCTCACAAACGAAGCTTATCTCATTCATTTTCCTCATAGAAGTTGTATCGTAATTAATTCGTGACATTTCAGAGTAGCTTTGGTAATGGGTCACTAATCAGCATAATATCTAGTATTTCTCTTATGTTAGTAGTATTTTAGTATTTCTGGGTAGCGATAGAGCAGGTCGGTTATGAGAGGTGTATTAGAACGAGGCCTGAGCCCCGGACATATTGTGTAGTGTCATGGCATGTCACAGAAAAAAGATGCATAATCAATAAAATGTCAACACGGAGCACCTGAAAGCTCTTCGCGGAGCACTGGTGCACAGTTTGAGAACCACTGATATACATCATCAAGCTGTTTTGACTTGGCGGGGCGGAGCACTGCTGAGCCCCTTAATTTTTTCGTGACCGGATTGTAACAAAATGAAGAGGGGATTCAATTCAATTATTTATTTATTGGACATAATAATAGATAGATATACCTCGATGGTGTAGTGGTCAAGGTGCTCGCCTGGTAAACAGGAGGGCGTGGGTTCAATCCCAGCCGAGGTATGGAATTTTATCCTCAATATAATGGATATTTTTCCACCTCTCCTTTTTTCCCCCGAGATTTAATCGAGGGAACGGTAACAAAGGAAGTCTTGTCGTCCCGAAATCGAAGATAGATGGCGGACATGCTAGGAGAAAGCCAGCCGTTCCAAGAACGAAACTTGTATTCTGTTTCGGATAAAGTTTGCCGCGAGAGAGAATTGAACCCTAGCGCTCACAGGACAGGCACACTATCGTCCAAACTAACAAGGCAGACGCACTAAACCTAGATATCTAGATAAGCTTGTAAAGATAGAAACACATTGCCCTCACGTGACGTGAGCTCTGAGCTCATGGGGAGTCCGAAAGATGTGCTTCTCCCGTAATATACATAGTCACGTGAGGGTAGTGTAGCTAAAGTGAACGAAATCATCTAATATAATTATGGGAGAAATTTGAACCACATTTTTCTGACTCCTCATGATCTCACATGAGCTCACGTGAAGTGAGGGTAGTGTGTTTCTCACTTGGGCTGTTCAACTATACGGAATTCCTACTAATTCCTCACAAGCGAAGCTATCTCATTCATTTTCCTCATAGAAGTTGTATCGTAATTAATTCGTGACATTTCAGAAATTCAGAGTAGCTTTGGTAATGGGTCACTAATCAGCATAATATCTAGTATTTCTCTTATGTTAGTAGTATTTTAGTATATTTCAGTATTTCTGGGTAGCGATAGAGCAGGTCGGTTATGAGAGGCGTATTAGAACGAGGCCTGAGCCCCGGACATATTGTGTAGTGTCATGGCATGTCACAGAAAAAAGATGCATAATCAATAAAATGTCAACATTGAGCAGTACTTTCCTTATCCCATACATCAGTGGTTCTCAAACTTTTTTTGGCCGCGGAGCACCAAGCAACTGCTGTAAACTGTACGGAGCCACCCTCCCCCCCAACCCTTTAGGAATTTTTAAAAATAATTCGGAATGATTCGGAAATGTTCATTAGCGTACGGTCCGTACGGCTTGTTCCAATTCTTCCCCTTTGACTAAACATATTCGTGCGATTTTTTTTTTTTTTTTTTTTTATGGGGGAAAAAAAATCACTTGTAGGAACGTACCTACTTACCTAACGGAGTACATGTAGGTCTACCCCCTTTCTTATCAGATAACATTTCCTACCAGATAACCCCTTCCTTATCAGATAACAGATTCTTACTGTTACAACAAGTTTCAGTGAAAAATTACTTACCCGTCTATAACAGCAACAACAATTTGTAATTTTCCAGCTTATTTAAGTAATTTAAATCAAATTTAATCATTTAACTTCAAACAGAATGATAGATGATAGTGTTCCTTGATAAAGAATACAATACAATAATGAAAAACTTCAAAAATTCGATGTTTTCAATTTCGTCACTAGAGTGACCGTCACTAGCGTGACTAACTTTAGTCAACAATAACTTGAGAACAAAGGGTGATAGCGGGAAACGAAAAAAACAGTTTTATCCGGAACGATGTTTTCTATAACTTCTGAAAAAATCCGGTAGATAGCGCTAATGGTAACGATCCTATATTAAAAATTGTACCTTTTCGTCACTAGACGGACAGGTTTCGTGGACAGATAAGAACAAAAAAATACCGGTAGAAATATTAAATATTTTAAAAAAAAACTTATAGCCAGATAAAAGCCAAGGACATAACGGATATTTTCAAATCAAAAAATACTCCTAATTTCGAACGTATCATGGAATTATTCAATGTCAAAAAAGGGTCTATCTTCTGAAGAAGCCTTCAGTTGAAAAAGGCTCGTGTTTCAAAGGCCGTAACTCTGAAAATAATTATCAAAATCGATAAAAAATTATTGGAGAAGACCAATAAAATAGTTTTCTTTCATCCCATATAGAAAAAAAGTCGATTGGATAAAATTTAATTTTGTGATTTTTCAAAGATTTTGCGTGGACGTTCCCATATCAAATGGATCAGTGCATATGTAGATATCAAATTTCCTATATTGGTATTGATATTATGTTATATTCACTCTTGATATCAAGCAAATCGCAAAATCTTGACACCTATATCTTGACACAAATATCAAACTTTCTACAGGGTGAGGATATTTTTTTTTTTTATTTATTTTAAAAGATGAGTGTTTTACCGCCGTTTTTATTTCGTAGCAATGAAACAACTGCTACATTGGACGCATGTGGTCTGTGTCGTAGCATGCCCATCCCGTAGAATGCCTCTCATCAGATGGGCGAGAAGAGACACAATACTCCCCATTTAGGTGCTGGGTCAACACGAGAACACCAGAAAGTAACCCGTTGAAATATTTGCAATCGAAAAACGAGTACAAATTTTTGTCGATGGTGGGATTCGAACCCGGGACCTTCTGCATGGCAAGCAAGCACGTTAATGAAATCATAATTTGAATTTAGTCTGGCTAGGGGACGTTAAAAAATGTAAATGCAGTTTCTTTGTGTTATTATGTCACAACTTCTGTAACAAGGATGCAACACAGAACGTTTGGTTGAGATGGTTGCTGCACTTGGCGGTATTTTGACCGCTTTTGGACAGATTTCGACCGTTTCTTGGCGGTTTTCAGCTATAGCAACAAAACGGTTAGAGATATTGTAAAAGTTAGGGTAAAAGAACACTCAAATAAGCATCATTCAATAGGATAAGGAAAGTCGTGTGATGTTCACACCAGATTTTTTTTTCAGGCATCACTTTTTTTCTAGAGGTTTGACAGAGGGAACTGTAACTGCTATGGTCTTATCGTCCCGAAATCGAAAAGAGAAGGAAGACAGGATAGGAAAAAGCCAGCCGTTCCGAGAACGAACATTATCCCATCAGGATAAAATCCGCCCCGGGCGGAATAAAGGAGGTGTGGACACACCTTTATAGTAAAGGAGGTGTGGACACACCTTTATAGTAAAGGAGGTGTGGACACACCTTTATAGTAAAGGAGGTGTGGACACACCTTTATAGTAAAGGAGGTGTGGACACACCTTTATAGTAAAGGAGGTGTGGACACACCTTTATAGTAAAGGAGGTGTGGACACACCTTTATAGTAAAGGAGGTGTGGACACACCTTTATAGTAAAGGAGGTGTGGACACACCTTTATAGTAAAGGAGGTGTGGACACACCTTTATAGTAAAGGAGGTGTGGACACACCTTTATAGTAAAGGAGGTGTGGACACACCTTTATAGTAAAGGAGGTGTGGACACACCTTTATAGTAAAGGAGGTGTGGACACACCTTTATAGTAAAGGAGGTGTGGACACACCTTTATAGTAAAGGAGGTGTGGACACACCTTTATAGTAAAGGAGGTGTGGACACACCTTTATAGTAAAGGAGGTGTGGACACACCTTTATAGTAAAGGAGGTGTGGACACACCTTTATAGTAAAGGAGGTGTGGACACACCTTTATAGTAAAGGAGGTGTGGACACACCTTTATAGTAAAGGAGGTGTGGACACACCTTTATAGTAAAGGAGGTGTGGACACACCTTTATAGTAAAGGAGGTGTGGACACACCTTTATAGTAAAGGAGGTGTGGACACACCTTTATAGTAAAGGAGGTGTGGACACACCTTTATAGTAAAGGAGGTGTGGACACACCTTTATAGTAAAGGAGGTGTGGACACACCTTTATAGTAAAGGAGGTGTGGACACACCTTTATAGTAAAGGAGGTGTGGACACACCTTTATAGTAAAGGAGGTGTGGACACACCTTTATAGTAAAGGAGGTGTGGACACACCTTTATAGTAAAGGAGGTGTGGACACACCTTTATAGTAAAGGAGGTGTGGACACACCTTTATAGTAAAGGAGGTGTGGACACACCTTTATAGTAAAGGAGGTGTGGACACACCTTTATAGTAAAGGAGGTGTGGACACACCTTTATAGTAAAGGAGGTGTGGACACACCTTTATAGTAAAGGAGGTGTGGACACACCTTTATAGTAAAGGAGGTGTGGACACACCTTTATAGTAAAGGAGGTGTGGACACACCTTTATAGTAAAGGAGGTGTGGACACACCTTTATAGTAAAGGAGGTGTGGACACACCTTTATAGTAAAGGAGGTGTGGACACACCTTTATAGTAAAGGAGGTGTGGACACACCTTTATAGTAAAGGAGGTGTGGACACACCTTTATAGTAAAGGAGGTGTGGACACACCTTTATAGTAAAGAAGGTGTGGACACACCTTTATAGTAAAGGAGGTGTGGACACACCTTTATAGTAAAGGAGGTAGTTAGTAACGGTGATGTCCACTGAGATTTGTAGAGGGTTTCTGATTCACCACTATTTTATGATTTGATTTTGAACCCCGAAATTGGCAAAATTGCCCTGAAAATTTCGAACACAACACATAATTTCTAATCTACATTTCCACTTGGGAGATAATTTGCCACTCGGTATGCCAGGCTACAAAAGCCGCCTAAGTGGAAACGTGTCACGCGACACAAGTATAAGCCGCACGGCCTCAGGATTTCAACTTTCAACCCACCTAAAGGTCAGGACTCGGGACACACATAAACCGCACTGAGCCCGCGCTAATATACGGTCGAGTGTTAGACGTGCTACGGCGAAAGAAAAACAAGACATTTCATAAGTCAAAACTCAAAAAACCCACAGTCCAAATCATCTCTTCATTTGTTGACCCATCTTGTCACTCTCCCAGACTACACTTACGTAGTTGTCATCATTTTGGAAGAAGACTGTTACGTCCAATCTAGAAGCCCCCAGTGTGACCGACCGACTGAACTACATTCTGATTTTGATTCCGACTAAAAATGAAAAGGTCAGTCTGTTTGGACTGTGGATATAAGGTTTTTTAAGGCACTTTTAGTATCCTTTCGCTACTTGTGGCTAATATGATGATGGTCAATTGGTGACTTGTTGAGCTATACGCTATACTGATCTTATATTAAACACATTGGCGACACCGTTAGCCCTACCATCACAATTATTATGTCTGGGAATTGGGGAAACAAAATTCCTTATGCCGGCCAGGCACTCTCAGACCATCTGACAGACAGCTGTCAGACATCAAGGTCCATGTTTCTAGCGATCTAATCCAAGGAATTCCAAAGATCATGTCGTACCATTAAGCAGCGTTCAAAAGTAACCAATAGTAGGGGTTGTTTGTGTGAACTCGCTTAAACACGGTCTAGCTGTAGTATTTCAAACAGGGAGTAGACCAGCCTGAAATTATGGCAAAGGTTGAGGGTGAAGGGCATCTACTCGTGAAATTTTTGTGGCCAAAACCAAATATCAGCCCAAAGGAATCACCCTAGGACTGATTGAGAGGATGAGGAAAAACGCCGACCCCGTCTGTACAAGAAAAGGCGAGGTTCTAAGTATTGATTGTCCTATGAAACAATCTCGCCCTTTATTTGTATACGTTCTTATATGTCTTTGTGTACTTTAATTTCCAAGTTTCTAACCAATAAAGAGTAGATAATTAAATAATTTATTTATTAAAGAAAGAACCGAAAGGCACACAAAACTCCCGGTAATTCATATGAGACAGAGGCATCTTCATTGACAATATCACACGGAGTCAAGTTTACCATAGGACTAACGTTCAGTGTTTGTATAATGTATAAAAGATTACCGCCCTGGCTATTTGGACATCACACACCAACTGACCATTCATACAAGTGGATGGACAGAAATTAATTATTTTAATTTAATATTTAATTTTATAAATATTTCTTTAACTTTTTCGAGTTGAAGTTTTAGCAGTGAAGTTTTATCCTGTGGTCATTTTACAGCGCCAAAATGAGATTTTTTGTAAGTATATTTTGATTTTTCCAAGTGAATATTTTCCAAGATTGTACACCACCTATCTTTTGATTTTTCTAATCCATCCTAAGCTGAAAATATGTAGATGAAAAGACAGAAAACTGAGAAGTTTCTTCTTGAAGTCTCGAAGTTTTAGTGGGTATTAGGTACTTCCCAAATAGTTCTGTTTCATTTCTAACATCTTCTTTTCGCCCTTTTCCCTTCGAATTCTTCTTTTCCCAAGTTTCTTTTTTTTTTTTTTTTGTCATTTCTCGCTTAGTTTTAATCCAACTTTCAATTTTTCACTATTTATCATTCAATTCCTACTTTTCATTGCTTCCCACAAACCACTTTTCACTATTTCATTCAATACGTCTCACTTGTAATCTTCTTTTGTCTATATTTCTGATAACCCTCTCTTCACTAATTCACTCACCATTTCTCACTCAAGTCCTTCTTTTCACTACTTCTCACAATTTTCTTTCCACTTTTTCACTCAATGCCTCTCTAATAGGTAATTTGAAATTTCACTATTTCTCTCACTACGTCTCACTTATAATGCTCGTTTCACGATTTCTCTCACTACGTCTCACTTATAATGTTCTTTTCACTATTTCTCTCACTACATCTCACTTATAATGCTCGTTTCACTATTTCACTCACTCCTTCTCACTCAAACCTTTCTCTTCACAATCTTCTCTTCACTATTTCACCCAGAACGTCTTACTTCTAATCTTCTTTCCATTTGCACTATTTCAAACTCAATGCTTTGATCTCAATCAATGCTCAATGCTTTACTAAACCCAAGTAGGTGAATCGCCCAAATGGACCCTGAGGTGTCCGTTAGCATCCAAGAGTTATCATGGGCAGGCATTTTTTACCTCACTACTCTCAGATATCGAATAACCACCCGTTTCCAATAGTTAAATTCTAACAAAACAGGACAAAATGCCAGGTCTTGGGATTGCTTATCAGACAAACAAACAAACAAACAAACATCTCGAGCAATAGACCATCAAAAATTAGTTTTCTCATAGCAAATATCTTCCTAGTGACCCAAAAGATCCAAAAACGAAACCCCGACCCAAAGTTGTGACAGAAAATGATAGCTCATCCCTAAAGCGAATTTAGCTAGAAAGTTCTGACAGAATATCATATTGCCATCCAAAATTCATAAATTTACCAAGTTTGAAGTCTAAGGGCCCAGTGGCTCAAAAGTTAGACACAATTCCAAGTAAATAGGCTCAGTAAAAGTGACTCAAAAGCTACAAGATTTGAATCAATATTCGACCCACACAGAGACCTCAAGAGTAAATCAGAACATGCAAAAACGTAATGCCAAACTTTTTTTTTTAAGAGGTTTGACAGAGGGAACTGTAATTGCTATGGTCTTATCGTCCCGAAATCGAAGAGAGAAGGAAGTTTTTTTTTTTTTTTTTTTTTTTTTTTTTTTTTTTTTTTTTAAGAGGTTTGACAGAGGGAACTTTAACTGCTATGGTCTTATCGTCCCGAAATCGAGGAGAGAAGGAAGACAGGATAGGAGAAAGCCAGCCGTTCCGAGAACGAACATTATCCCATCAGGATAAAATCCGCCCCGGGCGGGAATCGAACCCGCGGCCTAGCGCTTACAAGGCAGACGCGCTACCAACTAAGCTAACTAGGCTGGCGATGATAAACGTAATAAAGGCAAAATAAAGGAAAAAAAGGCATGGAAATACCTAGGTAACAAATCTCAAATCTGATGTGATCTTTTCAAACCGGATACTAGAGTGCGGTCAATACACCTTTATAAAAACTTGCTAAGATACCGGTTACTCTGTCTTAATTGACATTATACAATGTCTGATACCGTTCCTATGTAATTATGAATGAAAAAAATATACTTACGGGTAGATGGGTTGTGTACCTATTAGAGTACTTGTAAAGTACATACTACTCAATTCGAGTAGGTAGGTACTCATCTAATTCTAAGTACCTACATATGTACTACTATGAGTACAATACTTACTACTTGTCCATTGATCGGGTGATGCCAAGTTGAATAACATCATTCCGTACTCCCTTTTTTTCCAGATCTGTAAGTCGTCGGGCGGTCTGAGCTCCGACAGTCTGTCGGACCGTCGAAACGTGTGTGACGGAAGCCTCTGATTTCTACGTCTCTCAGACAATCTGAAGACAGGATATGTTTTTAACGCCACACGTTCCGGCGCGGCGGTCTGACAAACCTAGATCTGTGAGTGACGGAACGTTAGTGGGCGGCCTTAAAAAATTCAGGTTCAACAATCACTTAGGTACTCTGTATAGTCTGTATTTCGTCTGTCTTTTTATCTGTAGTCTTGTTTATTAACGTCTATTAGATAGGGGACAGTCCGTAATCCACTCCAGTCAAGTGAAGACCATGTCCGGAAATATGTATTTTTAGCAATTGGTTAGTAGAGGAGTTGAGGGGGAAACGCTTGAAAACCCGTTAAAGAGGAAGGGAAGAGGTGGTTCCCTGACTTCTATTAAAGTTACGCCACTGAAAAAAAAAGTTCTTTTATCTGTAGTCTTGCTTATTAACGTCTATTAGAGAGGGGACAGTCCGTAATCCACTCCAGTCAAGTGAAGACCATGTCCAGAAATATGTATTTTTAGCAATTGGTTAGTAGAGGAGTTGACGGGGGAAACGCTTGAAAACCCGTTAAAGAGGAAGGGAAGAGGTGGTTCCCTGACTTCTATTAAAGTTACGCCACTGAAAAAAAAAAGTTAAAAACAAATAAATACATAAATTAATAAAAAGTCATATAGGTACAATCTTAGTGATGAGCTAGGACTGCTAGGATAATGGTCGAATTTGCATAATTATGGCTTGACCAAGTTAGGTAGGTGTCCAACTGTCCACTGTCCAAAGTCCAAATGGTCCAAGTTTGAGCAACATTGTACCTAATATGTTTTGCCTCTACATAAATACTATTAATATTATGTATATTATGTTTTGCCTAGCCTACTGACTAGATGTCAATAAAAATATCTACAAGACATATAAATCTTCAAAACTGGTGATGACCCAAGTGCTTGTTGACATTTGTTCATCGATTTATTGCCTACTTAGGTACCTATCTACTTAATAATATGCACAAAAATACCTACTGACAAATGTTTACGAGTATTTATTGAAGGGAAAAAAACTGATAGATTTCGAAGAAAAAAAATACAGAAGTATCCAGTAAGTAGGTAATTAGATGCAGTGAAAGAAGAAGTGCCAGCCTGGTTAATTTCAAGGTAGCGCGTCTGCCTTGTAAGCGCTCGATCGCTGGTTCGATTTCCGCCCGGGACGAACTTTATCCTGAACAAAAAAGGTTCGTTCTCGGAACGGCTGGAAGTCTGACAGACCCCACAATGGAGGGTTAAGCAGACCCTAATTGTGGTAGTATGTGGTGAGCCTTAAATCTCAATTTCGTAAATTTTCGACGAGTCTTTGTTCTTAGAAATTCGGACATTAAGTTCAACTTCTATTGTTTGAAACCGGATTGCAGATTGCAAATATTCAGCACAAACTAATAATGTTTGTATCATGTTCTATCAGATGTAGGATTGATACTCGTACCTTGATTACTACATTTCGCATATTACCTCTGTTATTTGATCCGGGTGATTGTCATTGCATTATTGCGCGGTCAAAGATACTGAAAGGCTATCAGGTAATTTTATACAGCTTATAGCTACCTACTATCTACCTAGTTTGTTCTTAGGGTCACCTGTCAACTAACCAAAGTTTCAACACAAAAAGAAGTATGATACATTATACATATGATACAATAACAAGCGCTACATATTTCTAAATCAAATGGTATTGGCATTGCATTATTGCTACCTTAATCGAGTAGCGGCCAATAGCGGCATTACCTGTGCAGAAAGATGAGAAAGATCGATGATGAAAGGGAATTTTAAAGGTGTGTCCACACTGTCCACACATAGTCGACCGGCCGTCGATCGATCGACTATGTGTGGACACACCTTTATAGTAGAGGAGGTGTGGACTGTGGACACACCTCTATAGTAAAGGAGGTGTGGACACACCTTTATAGTAAAGGAGGTGTGGACACACCTTTATAGTAAAGGAGGTGTGGACACACCTTTATAGTAAAGGAGGTGTGGACACACCTTTATAGTAAAGAAGGTGTGGACACACCTTTATAGTAAAGGAGGTGTGGACACACCTTTATGGTAAAGGAGGTGTGGACACACCTTTATAGTAAAGGAGGTGTGGACACACCTTTATAGTAAAGGAGGTGTGGATACACCTTTATAGTAAAGAAGGTGTGGACACACCTTTATAGTAAAGGAGGTGTGGAAGTGGAAACGTGTCACGCGACACGAGTAAAAGCCGCGCGGCCTCAGGATTTCAACCCACCTAAAGGTCAGGACTCGGGACACACATACGTGAACCGCACTGAGCCCGCGCTAATATACGGTCGAGTGTTAGACGTGCTACAGCGAAAGAAAAACAAGACATTTCATAAGTCAAAACTCAAAAAACCCACAGCCCAAATCATCTCTTCATTTATTGACCCATCTTGTCACTCTCCCAGACTACACTTACGTAGTTGTCATCATTTTGGAAGAAGACTGTTACGTCCAGTCTAGAAGCCCCCAGTGTGACCGACCGACTGAACTACATTCTGATTTTGATTCCGACTAAAAATGAAAAGGTCAGTCTGTTTGGACTGTGGACATAAGGTTTTTTAAGGCACTTTTAGTATCCTTTCGCTACTTATGGCTATGATGAAGATGATTTGGTGAGCTACTCATAAGCGAGTCTATGAACTCTGTGATGTTGAATGCACCATAATACCAGTTCCCCATTAGTGATGCACGAGGAGACGAGAAATTTGTCTCGTCTGGAAATTTACGAGAAATGGATTTTTTTTTTTTTAAGAGGTTTGACAGAGGGAACTGTAACTGCTATGGTCTTATCGTCCCGAAAATCGAAGAGAGAAGGAAGACAGGATAGGAGAAAGCCAGCCGTTCCGAGAACGAACATTATCCCATCAGGATAAAATCAAAGAGAGAAGGAAGACAGGATAGGAGAAAGCCAGCCGTTCCGAGAACAAACATTATCCCATCAGGATAAAATCCGCCCCGGGAATCGAGCCCAGTGGCCTAGCGCTTACAAGGCAGACGCACTACCAACTAAGCTAGCTAGGCTGGCTGAACCTTAACTTAATTTATGCCGACAACCTAGGGCTTACAAGGCAGACGCACTACCAACTAAGCTAACTAGGCTGGCGAAATGGATTTTGTCTCGTCTCACAAAAAGTTTTAGGCCAAAAGTAGTATAGTTCCCTTTACCACTGCTGAGTTCCCCCCGCTGAATACCTAGCGGAGGATATCCTTTGAGTTTTGAGTGAGGAAGGCAGCGGCCTATTTGTCTCCCATACATTTTATCAGATGCTTGAAGCATCATGCTTCCCGATGTCTTTTATAAACTCTGTCTTACAGTGTGTCCAGATCAATGTGACAGCAAAAAAATAGGCATTGTTGCCAAACATGTCACATGTGCAATGGTAGAGAATCTTTAAAAGATTATGTCATTTCTTAAGCTGTCCACAATCCCACACTTATCTCCATAGATAGTCCATATCATCACCCTGGATCTTAATTCTTAATTAAAACAGTTGGACACTTTTAAATTAGGTAACCATTTCTGCATAATTTAGGTATTACATGAAAGATTACATTCGAAGTATGAGTTCTACTGTTGCACAACGATAAGTCAAGATTATATGGACAGGAATTTCATTCTCAACGTTTTAGAAGAATTATGCCGATTACTCTCGTTTTTTAAACAAAACAGTCTGTTGGATACTCTTCTAAAAGCTCAAACTTGGTTGTGAGTTATGATTAACCATGAAACTCTATTTCGTGTTAATATAGACCAGGCAGCGCTTCGAACTCTTGACGTTCACGTGGCTTCCAGCACGCTTGATACATCTATCAAAAGTTTCATGTCAGGAAATTCGAAGGTAGTCCTTTTTCAGAAGTTATTCTTTGAACAATATCCTCACAGTTTTCGTAGATTCGTATAATCAACTGTTAGTGCTGTTTGCCAGACTAGGCGTTTTGTGGACGGAGTTAAACAAGATCTCACAGTCTTAGCAGCATAACCAGCACCAGCGGCGTAAGATCCAGCGTATTCACCTCCGTATCCAGCACCGGCAGCGTAGGCACCAGCATAGACTGGAGCTTCTTCAACGATAGCACCACCGTAAGCAGCACCGCTGGAGTAGCCAGCACCGTAAGCAGCACCGCTGGAGTACCCACCACCGATGGCGATTTCAGGTCCAGCAGCGATGACTGGGGCTTCGGCAGCATAGACTGGAGCAGAAGCTACATAGGGAGCGGGACTGGCGGACACATAAGCTGGGTAGGAAGCAGCACCAGCTTTTCACTATTTCTCTCACTACGTCTCACTTATAATGCTCTTTTCACTATTTCACTCACTCCTTCTCACTCAAACCTTTCTCTTCACTATTATTTCACCCAGAACGTCTTAGTCTTACTCCTAATCTTCTTTCCATTTGCACTATTTCAAACTCAATGCTTTGATCTCAATCAATGCTCATTGCTCAATGCTTTAACTAAACCCAAGTAGGTGAATTGCTCAAATGGACCCCGAGATGTCCCTTAGCATCCAAGAGTTATCATGGGCAGGCATTTTTTACATCACTACTCTCAGATATCGAATAACCACCCGTTTCCAAAAGTTAAATTCTAACAAAACAGGACAAAATGCCAGGTCTTGGGATTCAAACCCGCGGCTTCTTGCTTATCAGACAAACAAACAAACATCTCGACCAATAGACCATCAAAAAATAGTTTTCTCATAGCGAATATCTTCCTAGTGACCCAAAAGATCCAAAAACGAAACCCCGACCCAAAGTTGTGACAGAAAATTATTAGCTCATCCCTAAAGGAAATATAGCTAAAAAGTTCTGACGAAATATTCTATTGCCATCCAAAATACATAAATTATCAAGTTTGAAGTCTAAGGGACCAGTGGCTCAAAAGTTAAACACAATTCCAAGTGAATCGGCTCAGAAGTGACTCAAAAGCTACAAGATTTGAATCAATATTTGACCCATACAAAAAACACAAGAGTAAATCAAATCATGCAAAAACGGTATGCCAAACTTTTTTTTTTTAAGAGGTTTGACAGAGGGTACTGTAACTGCTATGGTCTTATCGTCCCGAAATCGAAGAGAGAAGGAAGACAGGATAGGACGCTCTGTTAGCTGCAGTCGCTCTTGCTGAGGACAAGAAAACCTCGCAAGCCAACGAGGCCAAAGACACCAAGGAAAACAAAAACGGAATGTCTCCTATAAATTTAGATCAAATTTCTTCCATATATCCTCTGTAATGCTGAGTTATGAACATATTATGTTCATAACAGTTAATTTCACGTCCAACAGTCATCAAGTCTTCTAGACCCAAACTTTCATTCGTTCTAAGTCTAGTCCACTATGTGCGAATTCCAAGTTTTTGTCGAAAGGTTTTTTTGTCTCCTATAAATTTAGATCAAATTTCTTCCATATATCCTCTGTAATGCTGAGTTATGAACATATTATGTTCATAACAGTTTGGTGGAAGTTACGGTGAAAGCTACTACGGTGGCGGTTCAAGCTACTCGGGTGCTTCAAGCTACTCTGGTGCTGTTTCCTACCCAGCTTATGTGTCCGCCAGTCCCGCTCCCTATGTAGCTTCTGCTCCAGTCTATGCTGCCGAAGCCCCAGTCATCGCTGCTCATAACAGTTGATAATGATAATGTTATCTACTTTGATAATGTATACTTGTATAATGTGTGAGAAAAGTTTGGAACGACCTTTGTACTTGAAACTTTCAAAAGCGTGTTATATGTGACTTTTTTTTTTTTTTTTCATTTATGTACGTAGAAAAGAGTCGATTTCTCGAGAAAATTAACGTTGGTACCTATGTACTTTTTTTTTCTTCATATTCTCTTCAAACAAGTAAAATCTCAAGTTTCAAGTCAATTCTGTCGGTAAAAATTGGCTCAACAGCAAAGTATATTTAGTTACTTATATGTAAGATTTGACCCAAACATACAAAGGTCTCAAGATGCATTTTTTTTTTTTTTTTTTTTTTTTTTTTTTGTGTGTGAGAAAAGTTTGGAACGACCTTTGTACTTGAAACTTTCAAAAGCGTGTTACATGTGACTTTTTTTTTTCATATATGTACGTAGAAAAGAGTCGATTTCTCGAGAAAATTAACGTTGGTACCTATGTACTTTTTTTTTTTCTTCATATTCTCTTCAAACAAGTAAAATCTCAAGTTTCAAGTCAATTTTGTCAGTAAAAATTGGCTCAACAGCAAAATATATTTAGTTACTTATATGTAAGATTTGACCCAAACATACAAAGGTCTCAAGATGCATTTTTTTTTTTTTTTTTTTTTTTTTTTTTTTTTTTTTTTTTTTTTTTAAGAGGTTTGACAGAGGGAACTGTAACTCTAGGGTCTTATCGTCCCGAAATCGGAGAGAGAAGGAAGACAGGATAGGAGAAAGCCAGCCGTTCCGAGAACGAACATTATCCCATCAGGATAAAATCCGCCCCGGGCGGGAATCGAACCCGCGGCCTAGCGCTTACAAGGCAGACGCGCTACCAACCAAGCTAACTAGGCTGGCGATGCCAAACGTAATAAAGGCAAAAAGGCATGCAAATAGGTGAAACAGGCAACAAGTCTCAAATCTGATGTGATCTTTTCAAACCGGATACTAGAGTGCGGTCAATACACCTTTATAAAAACTTGCTAAGATACCGGTTACTCTGTCTTAATTGACATTATACAATGTGATACCGTTCCTATGTACCTAATTATGAATGAAAAAAATATACTTACGGGTAGATGGGTTGTGTATAGCTATTAGAGTAATAGTAGATAGTAATACAAGTACCTCCAAGTACATAAACTCAATTCGAGTAGGTAGGTACTCATCTAATTCTAAGTACTTACATATATTATGTACTACTATGAGTACAATACTTACTACTTGTCCATTGATCGGGTGATGCCAAGTTGAATAACATCATTCCGTACTTCCCCCTAAGCTAGTACATATTCCCTAAAATCGGTACTATTTTGAACTATTAAATTTTTTGGGCTATCTTATATTTCGAATCCTTGCCATGACATGGTTTCCTTTCATATCTTCCCCAAAGGTTTCGGCGTTTGTCGTCATCTTCATTACGTCAGTACCAGGCTCATCTATGTATTTTGAGGCATTTGGTTCTGGAACAAACACTTTTACCATTGGATGTTCTTCCTTTTTCAACTCTCAGTACTAAGTACTGCCGGTAAGGGACTTTTCAGTTCTCTACCGGTAGTACAAACAAAATTCTATAGATTACTCTTTTGAGTAAGAGGAATCCTTCCTTTTGAATACTTTGAGATTACTTGTCATAGATGTTCCGTTTTACATTATTCCTAAAATATCCATGAAGGTGTTAGAATCACAGGAATGAAGATCCCGGATCCCAAATATCAACAAACCAGTTTATCCACTAGGCAAAAATACCGGTCCAATAATTGATGCCATCATTTTAAGAAGAAGCTCTCCCATTCCCATTAGGCAGCAGACCAAAATCTGTGAAGATCCCGGATCCAAAAAGATCAACAAACCAGTTTATCCACTAGGCAAAAATACCGGTCCAATAATTGATGTCATAATTTTAAGAAGAAGCTCTCCCATTCCCATTAGGCAGCAGACCAAAATCTGTCTCGTTATCAGGTTGCGAAGTCAGTCACCTTCAAAACATCTATCTTCAGCAGTTATTTACCCATTTTCGGAATTCATTTGACCATCTTTGGCAGTTATCTACCCATCTTCGGGAATTTCTTCGACATTAAAAAATTCCTATATTGTACAGTGCTTCCTCCGACAGTGAAACAAAGTCAGGTAAGGTGATATCCACCTTACCTGTTCTGGAATCCAACCTCTGAACTTAGAGCTACCTCTGCATTTTAAAAGAGAGAGTTTATCAAAAATAGACCTTTACCTGAATTGCAACAATGTAAGGATTTCCTGCAATCTGATTGGTTCCTTCATTTTGGGTTGATGACTCATTGCTGTCACATTGATCTGGATGAACTATAGTTCCGTACATTCTATGAGACACTTTCCAATTTCCCAAAAGAAGATTAAACGCCTTGATGTCATCACACCAAGCACCAAGTCCAGCATTTCAACGGAAAAAGGAATGAAATGGTGGCCTTTTCAATTATAATAATAATAATATAGTTCTTATTTATACTGCTCGCATAGGACTGAAAAGTCCCTTTACTCCAGCAGTAGGCTATTACTATTATTGTTGTCAAATTCTCAAATTATATTGAGGATAAAATTCCATACCTCGGCTGGGATTGAACCCACGCCCTCCTGTTTACCATTATCAGGTTACGAAGTCAGTTACCTTCAAAACACCCATCTTTAGAATTTATTTGACCGTCTTTGGTAGTTATTTACACATCTTCGGAATTTATCTACCCATCTTCGGTAATTTCTTCGACATTAACCTAGAAAAGTCTTCATCAACTCCCATAGGACGAGTGTTTTGTCATAATAGGCATACCTAATTTCAGAACCAGTTTTTTCACAGACATAAGGCAAGTTTTAGAACCGGTGTCATTTCTATGCACAAATTTCAGAACTTACCTACGAGGATTCTCATGGGTCAAAATTTACGGCATCTGCCCATCACCGCTTTAAGTTTGGTCAGTTTTGGTCTTGGGTCACCGATTCGGTTCTCTGCATGAGTAGTGTTTTTTTAGACTGTCAACTCGGAACAAGATGTTCCAAAAGTAGGCTGAAAGATGATACTGGTTTGTCTGACATTTACAGCTGTTTGGTGTCAACCATAATCTTACATATTCTTAGTCTACATAATAAATATTAATAATATTATGTTATTGGACAACATTACGTCAGGATATAGAAATTTACAAACATAGTCTGATAACATCACAATAGGGTCATCACTCTGGTTTTTAGCCAAAAAACTCGGTTGGACATTCCGTATTTTTTTATTTAAAGTAGTCAATGATATCTACCTATTCTAATTTTACATAATTCATTATTTAGATACTTTATGTATCTTAGTTGATATTCTTGTCTTGTTAATATTATTGAACAACATTTTTGATGATTCAAAATAAGAGTTCAGCTCTCAGAATCAAATGAATTTATATTGTTGTTGTAGCATCAGCTTTAGTTTTAGTTTTAGCCGATTGGAAATGGCAACAAATTTTGTAGTAGACTAGTTAGACTCCCTACGTGACAACGTTACTTGTTGGTAACGTTTTGGTAAAAAGGCTAAAGAAATGGAGGTTTTAGAAACAACAGCCTTTATTGAGATTTGAATTAATTAGGTAATTGACGAATCACGAAATACTCGTGTCCCATGTCATTTCTTAAGCTGTCCACAATCCCACACATATCTCCATATTCTCCATAGATAGTCCATATCATCAACCTGGATCTTAATTCTTAATTAAAACAGTTGGACACTTTTAAATTAGGTAACCATTTCTGCATAATTTAGGTATTACATGAAAGATTACATTGGAAGTATGAGTTCTACTGTTGGACAACGATAAGTCAAGATTATATGGACAGGAATTTCATTCTCAACGTTTTAGAAAAATTATGCCGATTACTCTCGTTTTTTAAACAAAACAGTCTGTTGGATACTCTTCTAAAAGCTCAAACTTAGTTGTGAGTTATGATTAACCATGAAACTCTATTTCGTGTTAATATAGACCAGGCAGTGCTTCGAACTCTTGACATTCACGTGCCTTCCAGCACGCTTGATACATCTATCAAAAGTTTCATGTCAGGAAATTCGAAGGTAGTCCTTTTTCAGAAGTTATTCTTTGAACAATAGTGAAGTTTTATCCTGTGGTGATTTTACAGCGCCAAAATGAGATTTTTCGTAAGTATATTTTGATTTTTCCAAGTGAATATTTTTCCAAGATTGTACACCACCTATCTTTTGATTTTTAGTCCGTCCTTCCTAAGGGACGGACTATTGTATTCGCTTCGGTGTCGTCTGTCATTCTGTCTGTCACTATTCTCAGATATTATCAAATAACCATCATTTCCCAATAGTTGAAGTCTCTCACAAAACAGGACAAAATGCCAGGTCTTAGTTGGGATTCAAACCCGCGGCTTCTTGCTTATCAGACAAACATCTCGACCAATAGACCATCAAAAATTAGTTTTCTCATAGCAAATATCTTCCTAGTGACCCAAAAGATCCAAAAACGAAACCCCGACCCAAAGTTGTCGTAGATTCGTATAATCAACTGTTAGTGCTGTTTGCCAGACTAGGCGTTTTGTGGACGGAGTTAAACAAGATCTCACAGTCTTAAGGGACTACACAGAACCAGTTTGCTCCCGTGCAGTCTGGTCCGTCTAATGTGTAGTTCGCTTAACAGAATGATGGATTTTCCTGGCTAACACATTCCCTCATCTTCTCATTCCAGGTGTGTATTGCTCTGTTAGCTGCAGTCGCTCTTGCTGAGGACAAGAAAACCTCGCAAGCCAACGAGGCCAAAGACACCAAGGAAAACAAAAACGGAACTTCCTGATTTTTCCAATTATAAACCAATAATAAAGATTCTAAATAGGTAATTAAATTAATTATTCATTTATTTATCAAAGAACCGAAAGGCACTCAAAACTCCCGGTAATTCATACGAGACAGAGGCATCTTCATTGACAATATCACACGGAGTCAAGTTTACCATAGGACTAAAGTTCAGTGTTTGTATAATGTATAAAAGATTACCGCCCTGGCTATTTGGACATCACACACCAACTGACCATTCATACAAGTGGATGGACAGAAATTAATTATTTTAATTTAATATTTAATTTTATAAATATTTCTTTAACTTTTTCGAGTTGAAGTTTTAGCAGTGAAGTTTTATCCTGTGGTCATTTTACAGCGCCAAAATGAGATTTTTTGTAAGTATATTTTGATTTTTCCAAGTGAATATTTTCCAAGATTGTACACCACCTATCTTTTGATTTTTCTAATCCATCCTAAGCTGAAAATATGTAGATGAAAAGACAGAAAACTGAGAAGTTTCTTCTTAAAGTCTCGAAGTTTTAGTGGGTATTAGGTACTTCCCAAATAGTTCTGTTTCATTTCTAACATACATCTTCTTTTCGCCCTTTTCCCTTCGAATTCTTCTTTTCCCAAGTTTCTTTTTTTTTTTTTTTGTCATTTCTCGCTTAGTTTTAATCCCTACTTCATCATCTTTCCGGCACTGTTGTGTGCCCCCATGTCATGTTTTTTGTACATAGAAGAATAAACGAAATATTTTTTTAAAATATTTTTAAAAAGTTTGGCTGTTTTCAATTTTCTTTTCCTTCGATGTGAATCAATTCCATTGAATTTTCTGGCCTAGATTTCTTAGTTTACTATTAAGGTGTGTCCATACATAGTCTACGCCGTCGATCGACGCGACGACAACACCTCGTCGATGGACCATCGACCGACGGTGTAGATCTAGGTATGTGTGAGTGTGGGCACAGCTTTAGATACAAGGTTATTATTATTATTATGTTAAGGCGGTCTCTTCCTGATCCCTTATGTGCCGCGTACATTTTAGTTTAGGGATACAGAAGAAGTGTCGATCCTTTTGCCGAACTTGGGATTCGAACCCCCACCGACCCCTCCCACCAGACCACTTTAAATCGAGCAGTTCCCTCCGACCACCTCTGTCGGCAAATTACTCTGTTCTCCCCCACCAAACCACTATGGTACTTCAACAAAAAAGAAATAGGGTGATCTCGTGACATCAGACAATCGAAAGTGGTCGAGTAGTCCTCATAAGATTTGCACTAATCTGGTTAGAATACATAGGTATGTAATTTATTTATTTATTTATTTACCTAATTTACGGGATCTAACCCATTATATAAACAAAATCCCTATTTGTAATAAACCTACCTAATGAAATTAATCATAACAATAAAAAGAACGAGTAATGATAAAGAGTTTATTGATGCAGCGAGTAACCATCGACCGACGGTGTCGACTAGGTATGTGTGAGTGTGGGCACAGCTTTAGAGACAAGGGGATTATTTATTATTATTGTTATGTTAAGGCGGTCTCTTCCTGATTCCTTATGTGCCGCGTCCATTTTAGTTTAGGGATACAGAAGAAGTGTCGATCCTTTTGCCGAACTTGGGATTCGAACCCCCACCGACCCCTCCCACCAAACCACTTTAAATGGAGCAGTTCCCTCCGACCACCTCTGTCGGCAAATTACTCTATTCCCCCCACCAAACCACTATGGTACTTCAACAAAAAAGAAATAGGTTGATCTCGTGACATCAGACAATCGAAAGTGGTCGAGTAGTCCTCATAAGATTTGCACTAATCTGGTTAGAATACATAGGTATGTAATTATGTAAGTATTATACATACATATTAGTACCTATTCGGATATTATGGAAGTTGGACTGAAATTGGACTCGGAACTGGTATGTTAATGTTAATACCTTCTCGTATAGGATACAGAGTGTTTCAAATC
This sequence comes from Diaphorina citri, assembly GCF_000475195.1. Taxonomy (NCBI): domain Eukaryota; kingdom Metazoa; phylum Arthropoda; class Insecta; order Hemiptera; family Psyllidae; genus Diaphorina; species Diaphorina citri. The sequence continues at coordinate 98,285 of NW_007378487.1, forward strand.
CAAACTAATATCTACGGATGCGTCTGCCTTGTAAGTGCTAGGTCGTGGGTTCGATTCCCGCTCGGGGCGGATTTTATCCTGAACGGAGAATGTTCGTTCTCGGAGCAGCTGGCTTTTTCCTATCCGGTCTTCCTTCTCTCTTGGTTTTTGGACCGATAGACCTTAGCAGTTATACAGTTTTCTCCATCTTAGCGGTAAAAAAAAGAGAAGAGAAATTGTAAGAAGAATTAGAAAAAAACAGGCTGTGAAACAACATGCATCCTTTGAGGTTTCCGCGCAGACTAGGAAGCAAAATACACTCAATTCAGTTGGATGACAGCCACAGAATCTGTAGGTAACAGGTGAAATAACAGCGGAATTACATCACTCGGGCAAATGGGAATTTGAGTGAAACAACGGGAGTAGAGCAAAGAAAGAAAAAAAAATCGAACAAAAAACGAAAATGTCGAACAAAAAGTTGAAGAAGAAAAAAACTATGGAGAATATTAATTGTGAAAGGTGTGTATGTATTATACATACATATTAGTACCTATTCGGAGATTATGGAAGTTGGACCTAAATTGAACTCGGAACTGGTATGCTAATACCTTCTCGTATAGGATACAGACTATACAGAGTGTTTCAAATCCAAACTAATATCTACTGATGCGTCTGCCTTGTAAGCGCTAGGTCGTGTGTTCGATTCCCGCTCGGGGCGGATTTTATCCTGAACGGAGAATGTTCGTTCTCGGAGCAGCTGGCTTTCTCCTATCCGGTCTTCCTTTTCTCTTGGTTTTTGGACCGATAGACCTTAGCAGTTACAGTTCTCTCCATCTTAGCAGTAAAAAAAAGGAGAAGAGAAATTGTAAGAAGAATTAGAAAAAAAACAGGCTGTGAAACAACATGCATCCTTTGAGGTTTCCGCGCAGACTAGGAAGCAAAATAGGTACACTCAATTCAGTTGGATGACAGCCACAGAATCTGTAGGTAACAGGTGAAATAACAGCGGAATTACATCACTCGGGCAAATGGGAGTTTGAGTGAAACAACGGGAGTAGAGCAAAGAAAGAAAAAAAAAATCGAACAAAAAACGAAAATGTCGAACAAAAAGTTGAAGAAGAAAAAAACTATGGAGAATATTAATTGTGAAAGGTGATTAAATTTTTACCTAAGTAGTTTAAAGTTCAAATTACAGGGTACGATGTACGCGGGGACTTGAATTGAAAAACTTTATTGTGAAAGGTGATTAAATTTTTACCTAAGTAGTTTAAAGTTCAAATTACAGGGTACGATGTACGCGGGGACTTGAATTGAAAAACTGGGTTCACACTTCACTTTGAAGAAATCTAACTTTGTTGAACAAATGGAAGTTTTAGGTTCCCCCAAACGTTTTAACGTCACTGTAGAAATGTACGCGGGGACCTGAATTGAAAAACTGGATTCACACTTCACTTTGAAGAAATCTAACTTTGTTGAACAAATGGAAGTTTTAGGTTCCCCCAAACGTTTTAACGTCACTGTAGAAATGGTCTACCAGAGTCTACCTGATAGTGAATGGCCGGCCTAAATGTAGAAACACACTACTATCACGTCACGTGAACTCATGGGGGTCAGACATATGTAGTTTCAAAGTTTTCCCATAATATTGTAGGTAATTTAGTTCATGATAGGCCGGCCTAAATGTAGAAACACACCACTATCACGTCACGTGAACTCATGGGGGTCAGACATATGTAGTTTCAAAGTTTTCCCATAATATTGTAGGTAATTTAGTTCATGATAGACCGGCCTAAATGTAGAAACACACCACTATCACGTCACGTGAACTCATGGGGGTCAGACATAATATGTAGTTTCAAAATTTTCCCATAATATTGTAGGTAATTTAGTTCATGATAGCCACACTGCCCTCACATCACGTGAGATAGTAGTGAAGTTTTTTCTTTATCGGTATGTATGTACAATGGCCCCCTGATCACCCGCCTCGGTGGTGTAGTGGTCAAGGCGCTCGCCTGGTAAACAGGAGGGCGTGGGTTCAATCCAAGCCGAGGTATGGAATTTTATCCTCAATATTATTTGAGAATTTGACCACAATAATAGTGGTAGCCTACTGCTGGAGTAAAGGGACTTTTCAGTCCTATGCGAGCAGTATCAGCACTATTAAATAAAGATGATTTCTAATTAATAAAAAAGTTGGAAGTACTAAATAAGCTTGCATACTTGAATTTCCTTACTATTATTATTATTATTTTTTGGCATGCTCACATTCTGACCCTGTATGGAAGAATGACGGTTTAATAACTATACCTATTGTATATTGTGAACAGTTCTTGTAACAAGTGACGCGTTCCTGTAGCCCTCGGGTCGTCCACAGCCTCATGTTTAGCCAAATTTGAAGTTTGGACTGGTCGTGGGTTCGATTTCCGCACGGAGCGAAGTTCATTTTAAACAGATAAGGTTCGTTCTCGGAACGGCTGGCTTTTTCCTATCCTGTCCTTCTTCTTTTTTCGCTTTCAGGACGATAAGGCCTTCGTTGTCACAGTTTCCTCTATCAAAACTCTTAAAAGACACACCAAGCAAATACAGTAGTGCGGAACATGCTCCAAGAAAATACAGAACTGTGGAATATGCTCCAAGCAAGTACAGTTCTGTGGAATATGCCCCAAGCAAATACAGTTCTGCTGACGCATCTGCAAGCAAGTACAGAACTGTGGACTATGCCCCAAGCAAGCACAGTTCTGTGGAATATGCCCCAAGCAAGTACAGTTCTGCTGACTTATCTCTCTTCTGGGGATCAAACCCCGATCCCCCGGATCACTACTCGTTTGTTCTACTTCTGAGCTATTTAATCTTTTTTATACTACCTTGTTTATTAAAAGAATTAACATCTTAAGGTCCTTTATAACCTACTATATCTTTTTTTTTTTTTTTTTTTTTCTATGGTTTAGAATAAAATCCGCCCCGAGCACGAATCAAATACGCGGCCTCTACTTAGGAGTACAAGGCAGATGCGCTACTTTTCAAGCTAACTAGGCTCGCTAATCGAGCACAAGTAGAGGATAAGGGAAAAGAATGGAAAGAGAAGTGGAATAGGTAATTCCCAATTTTCAAATTTAGTCATTAAAATAAATTCTTGTTAACTTAGTTTAGTACACACTTGGTATATAAAACAAAACTAAAATTTGGACTTCAGTCCAATTTTATTTATTTATTTTGATTAATTTAATGAACTGGGGGACGTTAAACAGGGAGCAGAGTAGTAGACCAACTTATTTATTTATTTAATATACCTTATTTATTTAATGTATCTTATTTATACTGTCGGCTAAGACTAAAAAGTCCCATTATGCCAACAGTTTAAACAGGCCTCATTTATTTACATCAAACATAAGTACATATTCATATGGAATTTTTTTAACTTAATTGAACAAAAGTGAAACTATCTACGTAGGTATGTAGTCACTGAACAAAAAAAGAAAAATTTGTTTTTTTTTTAAGGTTTGATAGAACCTTATCGGTTTAGAATAAAATCCGCCCCGAGCACGAATCAAATACGCGGCCTTTACTTACGAGTCCAAGGTAGATGCGCTACTTTTCAAGCTAACTAGGCTCGCTAATCTAGCATAAATAGAAGTGGAATAATTCCCAATTTTCCAATTTAATCATTAAAATAATTTTTTGTTAGCTTAGTTTAGTACACACTAGGTATATAAAACAAAACTAAAATTTGGACTACAGTCCAATTTTATTTATTTATTTTGATTAATTTAATGAACTGGGGGACGTTAAACAGGGAGTAGAGTAGTTAGACCAACTTAGTCTGGTCACGTGAACTCATGGGAGGTCAGAAAGATGTAGTTTCAAAGTATTCCCATAATATTGTAGGCACTTTCGTTCATGATAGCCACACTGCCCTCACGTCACGTGAGATAGTAATGAAGTTTTTTCTTTATCGGTATGTATGTACAATGGCCCCCTGATCACCCGCCTCGGTGGTGTAGTGGTCAAGGCGCTCGCCTGGTAAACTTAGTCTGGCTAGGTTACTTTAAACTGGGAGTATACCAGCCTGAATTTCCCTTGCTAAAGAAATAGCAAAGGTTGAGCGCGAAGGGCATCCACTCGTAAAATTGTAGAGAATAGCAAATGTCAGCCCAAAGCAATCACCCTCGCTAGGGCTGATTGACCGCGTCTGTACACGGGAAAAGGCTAGGAAGAAGAAGAATTTAAAATTTTCTCTCTGTTCACAGATACGCGTCTCAATACTAGCCACAGCAGTGTCACTCATCTCATGTGCTGACTCAAACACAAATCAGCATACCACCCCCGCCGAGGTATGGAATTTTATCCTCACACAATTTGAGAGTTTGACCGCAATAATAGTAGTAGCCTACTGCTGAAGTAAAGGGACTTTTCAGTCCTATGCGAGCAGTATAAATAAGCACTAGAGAGAGAGACAGACAGACAGAGTGAGAGAGAGAGAGAAATAGTGAGAAAAAGAGAGGGAGAGGCACGATGGGTTACTTTAAACTAGGTTACTTTAAACAGGGAGTATACCAGCCTGAATTTCCCTTGCTAAAGAAATAGCAAAGGTTGAGTGCGAAAGGCATCCACTCGTAAAATTGAAGAGAATAGCAAATATCAGCTCAAAGCAATCACCCTCGCTAGGGCTGATTGACCGCGTCTGTACACGGGAAAAGGCTAGGAAGAAGAAGAATTTGAAATTTTCTCTCTGTTCACAGATACGCGTCTCAATACTAGCCACAGCAGTGTCACTCATCTCATGTGCTGACTCAAACACAAATCAGCATACCACCCCCTCCCCAAACCGTCAGCCAACCACCCCCTCCTCGAACCGTCGTAGCTTCGAGTATGGGGATGCTGATCCAAGTGACTCCTATAACACTATAGGCGATTCTTCCTATGGGGATTACAGCTATTCTGCTGATCCAGCATACAGCTATGCTGCATCGCCTATTGTACGCAGCCGCAGCTACACTGAAAGACACAACTATGCTGAAGAAACTCCTAGGTATAGCTATTCTGCGGACTCATCTCCTGCTAAATATAGCTCTGAAGATTATGCCCTTAGCAAGTATAGTTACGCTGCTGATCAATCTAGTAAACACAGTGGTGCTGATTATGCCCCCCTAAAATACAGTTATTCTGCTGATCAATCTCCTAAGTATAGCTATTCTGCAGACTCATCTAGCAAATATGGTTCTGTGGAGCAAGCCCCCATTAAATACAGTTATTCTGTTGATTCGTCGCCTAGCAAATATAGTTCTGCTGACTATGCTCCTAGTAAATTTAGTTACTCTGCTGATCAATCTTCTTCCAAATACAGTAGTGTGGAACATACCCCAATTAAATACAGCTATTCTTCTGACTCAACTCCAAGCAAGTACAGTACCGAGGATCATGTCCCCAGAAAATACAGTATTTCTGCTGAAGCACAGCCAAGCAAATACAATTCTGCTGACTTTGTTCCAAGTAAATACAGTTATTCTGCTGATAAATCTTCTAGTAAATACAGTACCGAAGATCATGTCCCAATCAAATACAGCTATTCTGATGAAGCACCGCCGAGCAAATACACTAGTGCGGAGCATGCTCCAAGGAAATACAGAATTGTAGAATACGCCCCAAGCAAGTACAGTTCTGTGGAATATGCCCCAAGCAAGTACAGTTCTGTAAATTCTTCTTCTTCCTAGCCTTTTCCCGTGTACAGACGCGGTCAATCAGTCCTAGCGAGGGTGATTGCTTTGGGCTGACATTTGGTATTCACTACAATTTTACGAGTGGATGCCCTTCGCACTCAACCTTTGCTATTTCTTTAGCAAGGGAAATTCAGGCTGGTCTACTCCCAGTTTAAAGTAACGAGTACTTACAAGGGTTTTCATTTTGATGGGTAAATCCACAGAGGGGGGCACTTCACTAAACAAAACTGAACTTAACGAAATTTCGGTATTTTTTCCCTTTAAAATTTTTCGCCCTTTTCTCTTAGGTACGAGTACTTACAAGGGTTTTCATTTTGATGGGTAAATCCACAGAGGGGGGCACTTCACTAAACAAAACTGAACTTAACGAAATTTCGCACTTTCTACCGAATATTGTTAGAACTATATTTGCATTACTTTTAGAGGACAACCTATTAAGGTAGGCAACACTGAAAAGTCCAAAAACACTTATAGCACACTTTGTCACTTCCTATTTCTTCCTAATATTGTCAGAACCAGAAGAACTATTTATCTATCACAGACCGATATAACTATTTATTGGAAGGTAACAATGTAACAAAACGAAACTACTAATAAATTTTGAATTATGAATTTCTAATTTAATATTGGTAGGTAACACTGAAAACACCTAATATTATAACAAAAGTTCGCGATCCTAAAATTTGACTTCGATCGGAAACGCGTTAGGTACAATGTCCCCCGGAAGAATAATCCGAAGTAAATCAGTTACTTTTGTCTTTATACTTCCCCAAATCAGGTGTCTAAGTCCTCCAGCTAGATCTAGATCCACAAAAAAGAAAGACATCCACAAAAAAATAAAGACTTAGGTCCACACAAAAAAATGTAAAAATGTAACAAAAAAGAAAAGACATAATTAAGAGCATATAAGAGCATTATCAAAACATAATACGCGGACTTAGCGGCTAGATAGATGTAGTCGTTCTCAACTCAAATTTGCCTGCGGACCACTTTTTAATTTAAAATCACTTCACGAATCACTAAATTATAAGCATGCATGCTTGTCAACACGTTTGTCTGATATTAAAGGTATAAGTCACTGTGTACGGTTAGATAGATGTAGTCGTTCTCAACTCAAATTTGCCTGCGGACCACTTTTTATTTTAAAATCACTTCACGAATCACTAAATTATAAGCATGCATGCTTGTCAACACGTTTGTCTGATATTAAAGGTATAAGTCACTGTGTAAACTGCTATTTTCACGTTTCGGATTATATTTGCTTACATCAATTCCTCGAGAATTCTAGGCTGTAATTCAGAACATTTGGATATATTTTTCTTCTCCTCCTCATCCTCCTTCTTTTTCTCCTCCTCCTACTCCTCCTCCTCCTCCTTCTTCTTCTTTTTCTTCTTCTTCTCCTCTTTATCCTCCACCTCCTTGCTTTTTTCGTGGACCACTGGCGAACCACATGAAGCTCTGGACGAACGGCTGGTTGGGAACCACTGCAGATAGAGTATGGAAGAAATTCGGTTAGATCCACAAAAAAAGAAAAAAAAATAATAATAATAAAAAAATAAATAAAAAACAGTACTGATAAAAGACTACTAACGCTCACAGGCGCTAGGACGCTCCAAGCAAACTGCAATACATAGCCTGGCGATGGCAAATATCTTCAAGCGAAATTGCTTCCAGTTGTTTGAACGTGAGTGTACCTACCTACATAACATCTGCCCGTTTTTAGGAACGCATCAACCATGTGAACCTATGACCCATAATTTCTTAATTATAAGGTTAGATTCTTCGGTAAGATCAACCAGAATCACCTGTAATGACTAACGAGCTCTTCAAAATTTATCGTAACAAAATTAAAGAGAGAAGGAGGACAGGATAGAAGAAAGCCAGCCGTTCCGAGAACGATAAGGCTCGGTCCTGGCGAAAATCAAACCCGATATCTAACGCTCACAGGCGCTAAGACGCTCCAAGCAAACTGCAATACATAGTCTGGCGATGGCAAATATCTTCAAGCGAAATTGCTTCCAGTTGTTTGAACGTGGGTGTACCTACACAACATTTGCCCGTTTTTAGGAACGCATCAACTACATATGTGAACCTATGACCCATAATTTCTTAATTATTATAAGGTTCGATTCTTCGGTAAGATCAACCAGAATCACCTGTAATGACTAACGAGCTGGGAAACTATCGTATTATTAGCTACCGAAAGATAACAGGGTAAGTGTACCATTTATTCGCCCACCTAAAAAAACGTACCATTTATTGGCCCACCTGTACCATACGCGACATAAGTCTGAACTGGTCTTGGAAAATTTCCTTTGTACGTCGAGGCACCTATTTATTTTTTATTTTTTTTTTCCAACTAATCACGTCAAGAAAATGATGAAAATATGAAATCGAGACCGAGAACGAATATTATCTGTTGAGGATAAACTTTGCCATAGACGGGAAACGAACACGGTGTCACGGTGTTACAAGATTGATAGGACTACTATGAACTATGATAAAAGATTCGGTTAAGATTCTGATGTATACCCACGTTGTTACAGGGAACTCTAACTGCTGAAGTCTCATCATCTCGGAATCGAACCCGCGATATAGCGCTTATAGGTACCTTACATGATCATTAGTAATGTCATTACTAATGATGGAATTCCGGATTTTCTGATTTTTGATCATCATTGCTTGGAAATAATGACATTACTAATGATTGTGTAAGGTAGGTACCTATTAGGTACAATTCTGGATTATTAAGAAACACCCTACTCTTACGTCACGTAAGTTCACATAAGCTTATCACGTGACGTGAGCTCACACGTCATGTGACGTGAAGGTAGTGTGTTTCTACCTTTACCTTCCAAGCAAACTGTGGGCTGGCTATAGACGGGACACCCTTTTCGGAATAATACGTAAGTTCACATAAGCTTGTCACGTGACGTGAGCTCGTCATGTAACGTGAAAGTAGTGTGTTTCTACCTTTACCTTCCAAGCAAACTGTGGGCTGGCTATAGACGGGACACCCTTTTCGGAGTAATATTTTAAAAGTACCCAAACCCAACCATTTCTAAACTTTTGGAAGGCTATTTTCAATGTACATACATATACATAATATATATTGATTGACAAAGTTCTCAAGCCCAAACCCAACCATTTCTAAACTTTTGGAAGGCTATTTTCAATGTACATACATATACATAATATATATTGATTGACAAAGTTCTCAAGTCATTTGTTCCGAATTATTTGTCCCAAATTATTTGCACGTGAGTGTAGAAGAAAGTTTAATATGATTCTCATTTGTAGAATGCGTGTTGGGTGAGTTTTCAACTTTCCACTATTCTTCCACTAACTTAGTGGGAAAGTCCAATGACTCATGCATTACGCTGTCTTGCTTAAAACCTGATGCACGTAACTTTTGTTGTTTTTTTTATGAAAAGATATCGAACTTTAAAATGCGTTTATAAGGAAAAAAAAGATAGCCTACTAGACTGGTTAGTTTGGTGGGTAGCACGCCTGCCACGTAAGCTCCAGAGCGCGGGGTCGACTCCCACCCGGGGCGAACATTAGCCTAAACAGATAAGGTTCGTTCCCGGAACGGCTGGCTTTCTCCTAGCCTGTCTTACTTCTCTCTTCGTTTTCGGGATGATATCAGACCTTAGCAGTTACAGCTCCCTCTATCAAACCTCTTAAAAAATAATAAAAATACATAATAAATAAAATTGAAAAAAAAAAAAAAAAAAAAAAAAAACGGGTCAGTCTGCGGGGAAAAAAAAAAACCACAGGGAAAAAGGGAAAAGCGAAAAAACACACGTGTCAGTCTGCAGGTAAAAAACGAACTCACAGGTATTCCCCCAGGAATTTCATAGACAACTTTATAGATGTGTCTCTGACTCATTATAATTATAGTCTTCATTTCATTACTGTTATTAGTCATGAAATTTTTTAACAGGGGTAACCCCCGACCTGTCACCCAATCACCTGTAATCCCAGATCATCTGTATTAATCACCTGTATTCATTTCTATCATCTGTATCATTCTTTATCCTTCACTTTTTTTATTTCTTTATCCTTGTTAAGTTACATAGATAGGTAAATATTATTTTTTCCCCATGATTAAGGGGAAAAATTTTTGTTTCCTTTGATGACACATCAAATTGTCCATGATACTTTTTCATTATTTTTTTCGTTTTCAGTTTTTCTTCTTCTTTCTTTCTTTCTTTTCTTCTTTCTTTTTACAACTCATAAATTATAAATTACAGGGACATGCAACGTAGAATTACATAATGAGTCCGAGTAGACGTTTTTATGTGCCAAATTAAAAATCAAAATACTTACTTAATGTGAGGAATTTGAATTACTCATTCTCTAGCCGCTAGCCGATGGCTTATATGCGAGGGCACTGATGGCTGTGTTTAAACGAATACTCTGCGGCCTAAAAACGGGCCTACTGTTTCCTTCCGTATTGCAAAATGACAACGCGGGGGATTTTGCAAGAGGGGCAAAAATCTCCGCGGAGACCAGCTGATAAAATATTACTATTTATTTATTATTGTTATTATTCCGCGAGCATCCAGTTTGCTCCCGTGCAGTCTGGTCCGTCTAATGTGTAGTTCGCTTAACAGAATGATGGATTTTCCTGGCTAACACATTCTCCCATCTTCTCATTCCAGGTGTGTATTGCTCTGTTAGCTGCAGTCGCTCTTGCTGAGGACAAGAAAGCCTCGCAAGCCAACGAGGCCAAAGACACCAAGGAAAACAAAAACGGAAAGCGCGGAATCTTTGGTGAAGCTCAGGGTTACTCTGGAGGTTACGGTGGAAGTTACGGTGAAAGCTACTACGGTGGCGGTTCAAGCTACTCGGGTGCTTCAAGCTACTCCTCTGGTGCTGCTTCCTACCCAGCTTATGTGTCCGCCAGTCCCGCTCCCTATGTAGCTTCTGCTCCAGTCTATGCTGCCGAAGCCCCAGTCATCGCTGCTGGACCTGAAATCGCCATCGGTGGTGGGTACTCCAGCGGTGCTGCTTACGGTGCTGGCTACTCCAGCGGTGCTGCTTACGGTGGTGCTATCGTTGAGGAAGCTCCAGTCTATTGTGGTGCCTA